>NW_027184820.1:0-157072 GCF_040668555.2 Bombus flavifrons | reverse complement strand
TATTACGTTATAACGTATAACGTTATATAGTATTACGTTATAACGTTATAACGTATACTATAGTATTACGTTATAACGTATAACGTTATATAGTATTACGTTATAACGTATAACGTTATATAGTATTACGTTATAACGTATAACGTTATATAGTATTACGTTATAACGTATAACGTTATATAGTATTACGTTAGTAACGTTGTATAGTATCACCATATAACGTATAACGTTATATAGTATTACGTTATAACGTATAACGTTATATAGTATTACGTTATAACGTAATACGTATATAACGTTATACGTTATATGGTATACGTATACAACGTTATAACGTAATACTATATAACGTTATACGTTATAACGTAATACTATATAACGTTATACGTATAACGTAATACTAGTATAACGTTATAACGTCATAACGTAATACTATATAACGTTATACGTTATAACGTAATACTATATATCGTTATACGTTATAACGTATAACGTTATATAGTATTACGTTATAACGTATAACGATATATAGTATTACGTTATAACGTATAACGTTATATAGTATTACGTTATGACGTATAACGTTATATAGTATTACGTTATACCGTATAACGTTATATAGTATTACGTTATAACGTATAACGTTATATAGTATTACGTTATAACGTTGTATAGTATCACCATATAACGTATAACGTTATATAGTATTACGTTATAACGTATAACGTTATATAGTATTACGTTATAACGTATAACGTTATATAGTATTACGTTATAACGTATAACGTTATATAGTATTACGTTATAACGTATAACGTTATATAGTATTACGTTATAACGTTGTATAGTATCACCATATAACGTATAACGTTATATAGTATTACGTTATAACGTATAACGTTATATAGTATTACGTTATAACGTATAACGTTATATAGTATTACGTTATAACGTATAACATTATATAGTATTACGTTATAACGTATAACGTTATATAGTATTACGTTATAACGTATAACGTTATATAGTATTACGTTATAACGTATAACGTTATATAGTATTACGTTATAACGTATAACGTTATATAGTATTACGTTATAACGTATAACGATATATAGTATTACGTTATGACGTATAACGTTATATAGTATTACGTTATAACGTATAACGATATATAGTATTACGTTATAACGTATAACGATATATAGTATTACGTTATAACGTATAACGTTATATAGTATTACGTTATAACGTATAACGTTATATAGTATTACGTTATAACGTATAACGTTATATAGTATTACGTTATAACGTTGTATAGTATCACCATATAACGTATAACGTTATATAGTATTACGTTATAACGTATAACGTTATATAGTATTACGTTATAACGTATAACGTTATATAGTATTACGTTATAACGTATAACATTATATAGTATTACGTTATAACGTATAACGTTATATAGTATTACGTTATAACGTATAACGTTATATAGTATTACGTTATAACGTATAACGTTATATAGTATTACGTTATAACGTATAACGTTATATAGTATTACGTTATAACGTATAACATTATATAGTATTACGTTATAACGTATAACGTTATATAGTATTACGTTATAACGTATAACGATATATAGTATTACGTTATGACGTATAACGTTATATAGTATTACGTTATAACGTATAACGATATATAGTATTACGTTATGACGTATAACGTTATATAGTATTACGTTATAACGTATAACGATATATAGTATTACGTTATAACGTATAACGATATATAGTATTACGTTATAACGTATAACGTTATATAGTATTACGTTATAATGTATAACGTTATATAGTATTACGTTATAACGTATAACGTTATATAGTATTACGTTGTAACGTATAACGTTATATAGTATCACCATGTAACGTATAACGTTATATCGTATTACGTTATAACGTATAACGTTATATAGTATTACGTTATAACGTATAACGTTATATAGTATTACGTTATAACGTATAACATTATATAGTATTACGTTATAACGTATAACGTTATATAGTATTACGTTATAACGTATAACGTTATGTAGTATTACGTTATAACGTATAACGTTATATAGTATTACGTTATAACGTATAACGTTATATAGTATTACGTTATAACGTATAACATTATATAGTATTACGTTATAACGTATAACGTTATATAGTATTACGTTATAACGTATAACGTTATGTAGTATTACGTTATAACGTATAACGTTATATAGTATTACGTTATAACGTATAACGTTATGTAGTATTACGTTATAACGTATAACGTTAGATAGTATTACGTTATAACGTATATCATTATATAGTATTACGTTATAACGTATAACGTTATATAGTATTACGTTATAACGTATAACGTTATGTAGTATTACGTTATAACGTATAACGTTAGATAGTATTACGTTATAACGTATAACGTTATATAGTATTACGTTATAACGTATAACATTATATAGTATTACGTTATAACGTTATATAGTATCACCATATAACGTATAACGTTATATAGTATTACGTTATAACGTATAACGTTATATAGTATTACGTTATAACGCATAACGTTATATAGTATTACGTTATAACGTATAACGTTATATAGTATTACGTTATAACGTATAACGATATATAGTATTACGTTATAACGTATAACGTTAGATAGTATTACGTTATAACGTATAACGTTATATAGTATTACGTTATAACGTATAACATTATATAGTATTACGTTATAACGTTATATAGTATCACCATATAATGTATAACGTTATATAGTATTACGTTATAACGTATAACGTTATATAGTATTACGTTATAACGCATAACGTTATATAGTATTACGTTATAACGTATAACGTTATATAGTATTACGTTATAACGTATAACGATATATAGTATTACGTTATAACGTATAACGTTATATAGTATTACGTTATAACGTATAACGTTATATAGTATTACGTTATAACGTATAACGTTATATAGTATTACGTTATAACGTATAACGTTATATAGTATTACGTTATAACGTATAACGTTATATAGTATTACGTTATTACATATAACGTTATATAGTATTACGTTATAACGTATAACGTTATATAGTATTACGTTGTAACGTATAACGTTATATAGTATCACCATGTAACGTATAACGTTATATAGTATTACGTTATAACGTATAACGTTATATAGTATTACGTTATAACGTATAACATTATATAGTATTACGTTATAACGTATAACGTTATATAGTATTACGTTATAACGTATAACGTTATGTAGTATTACGTTATAACGTATAACGTTAGATAGTATTACGTTATAACGTATATCATTATATAGTATTACGTTATAACGTATAACGTTATATAGTATTACGTTATAACGTATAACGTTATGTAGTATTACGTTATAACGTATAACGTTAGATAGTATTACGTTATAACGTATAACGTTATATAGTATTACGTTATAACGTATAACATTATATAGTATTACGTTATAACGTTATATAGTATCACCATATAACGTATAACGTTATATAGTATTACGTTATAACGTATAACGTTATATAGTATTACGTTATAACGCATAACGTTATATAGTATTACGTTATAACGTATAACGTTATATAGTATTACGTTATAACGTATAACGATATATAGTATTACGTTATAACGTATAACGTTATATAGTATTACGTTATAACGTATAACGTTATATAGTATTACGTTATTACATATAACGTTATATAGTATTACGTTATAACGTATAACGTTATATAGTATTACGTTGTAACGTATAACGTTATATAGTATCACCATGTAACGTATAACGTTATATAGTATTACGTTATAACGTATAACGTTATATAGTATTACGTTATAACGTATAACATTATAGAGTATTACGTTATAACGTATAACGTTATATAGTATTACGTTATAACGTATAACGTTATGTAGTATTACGTTATAACGTATAACGTTAGATAGTATTACGTTATAACGTATATCATTATATAGTATTACGTTATAACGTATAACGTTATATAGTATTACGTTATAACGTATAACGTTATGTAGTATTACGTTATAACGTATAACGTTAGATAGTATTACGTTATAACGTATAACGTTATATAGTATTACGTTATAACGTATAACATTATATAGTATTACGTTATAACGTTATATAGTATCACCATATAACGTATAACGTTATATAGTATTACGTTATAACGTATAACGTTATATAGTATTACGTTATAACGCATAACGTTATATAGTATTACGTTATAACGTATAACGTTATATAGTATTACGTTATAACGTATAACGATATATAGTATTACGTTATAACGTATAACGTTATATAGTATTACGTTATAACGTATAACGTTATATAGTATTACGTTATAACGTATAACGTTATATAGTATTACGTTATAACGTATAACGTTATATAGTATTACGTTGTAACGTATAACGTTATATAGTATCACCATGTAACGTATAACGTTATATAGTATTACGTTATAACGTATAACGTTATATAGTATTACGTTATAACGTATAACGTTATATAGTATTACGTTATAACGTATAACATTATATAGTATTACGTTATAACGTATAACGTTATATAGTATTACGTTATAACGTATAACGTTATGTAGTATTACGTTATAACGTATAACGTTATATAGTATTACGTTATAACGTATAACGTTATATAGTATTACGTTATAACGTATAACGATATATAGTATTACGTTATAACGTATAACGTTATATAGTATTACGTTATAACGTATAACGTTATATAGTATTACGTTATAACGTATAACGTTATATAGTATTACGTTATTACATATAACGTTATATAGTATTACGTTATAACGTATAACGTTATATAGTATTACGTTGTAACGTATAACGTTATATAGTATCACCATGTAACGTATAACGTTATATAGTATTACGTTATAACGTATAACGTTATATAGTATTACGTTATAACGTGTAACATTATATAGTATTACGTTATAACGTATAACGTTATATAGTATTACGTTATAACGTATAACGTTATGTAGTATTACGTTATAACGTATAACGTTAGATAGTATTACGTTATAACGTATATCATTATATAGTATTACGTTATAACGTATAACGTTATATAGTATTACGTTATAACGTATAACGTTATGTAGTATTACGTTATAACGTATAACGTTATATAGTATTACGTTATAACGTATAACGTTATGTAGTATTACGTTATAACGTATAACGTTATATAGTATTACGTTATAACGTATAACGTTATATAGTATTACGTTATAACGTATAACGTTATATAGTATTACGTTATAACGTTATATAGTATCACCATATAACGTATAACGTTATATAGTATTACGTTATAACGTATAACGTTATATAGTATTACGTTATAACGTATAACGTTATATAGTATTAAGTTATAACGTATAACGTTATATAGTATTACGTTATAACGTTATATAGTATCACCATATAACGTATAACGTTATATAGTATTACGTTATAACGTATAACGTTATATAGTATTACGTTATAACGTATAACGTTATATAGTATTACGTTATAACGTATAACGTTATATAGTATTACGTTATAACGAATAACGTTATGTAGTATTACGTTATAACGTATAACGTTATATAGTATTACGTTATAACGTATAACGTTATATAGTATTACGTTATAACGTATAACGTTATATAGTATTACGTTATAACGTTATATAGTATCACCATATAACGTATAACGTTATATAGTATTACGTTATAACGTATAACGTTATATAGTATTACGTTATAAGGTATAACGTTCTATAGTATTACGTTATAACGTATAACGTTATATAGTATTACGTTGTAACGTATAACGTTATATAGTATCACCATGTAACGTATAACGTTATATAGTATTACGTTATAACGTATAACGTTATATAGTATTACGTTATAACGTATAACGTTATAACGTATAACGTTATATAGTATTACGTTATAACGTATAACGTTATATAGTATTACGTTATAACGTATAACGTTATATAGTATTACGTTATAACGTATAACGTTCTATAGTATTACGTTATAACGTATAACGTTATATAGCATTAAGTTATAACGTATAACGTTATATAGTATTACGTTATAACGTTATATAGTATCACCATATAACGTATAACGTTATATAGTATTACGTTATAACGTATAACGTTATATAGTGTTACGTTATAACGTATAACGTTATATAGTATTACGTTATAACGTATAACGATATATAGTATTACGTTATAACGTATAACGTTATATAGTATTACGTTATGACGTATAACGTTATATAGTATTACGTTATACCGTATAACGTTATATAGTATTACGTTATAACGTATAACGTTATATAGTATTACGTTATAACGTTGTATAGTATCACCATATAACGTATAACGTTATATAGTATTACGTTATAACGTATAACGTTATATAGTATTACGTTATAACGTATAACGTTATATAGTATTACGTTATAACGTATAACGTTATATAGTATTACGTTATAACGTTGTATAGTATCACCATATAACGTATAACGTTATATAGTATTACGTTATAACGTATAACGTTATATAGTATTACGTTATAACGTATAACGTTATATAGTATTACGTTATAACGTATAACATTATATAGTATTACGTTATAACGTATAACGTTATATAGTATTACGTTATAACGTATAACGTTATATAGTATTACGTTATAACGTATAACGTTATATAGTATTACGTTATAACGTATAACGTTATATAGTATTACGTTATAACGTATAACGATATATAGTATTACGTTATGACGTATAACGTTATATAGTATTACGTTATAACGTATAACGATATATAGTATTACGTTATAACGTATAACGTTATATAGTATTACGTTATAATGTATAACGTTATATAGTATTACGTTATAACGTATAACGTTATATAGTATTACGTTGTAACGTATAACGTTATATAGTATCACCATGTAACGTATAACGTTATATCGTATTACGTTATAACGTATAACGTTATATAGTATTACGTTATAACGTATAACGTTATATAGTATTACGTTATAACGTATAACATTATATAGTATTACGTTATAACGTATAACGTTATATAGTATTACGTTATAACGTATAACGTTATGTAGTATTACGTTATAACGTATAACGTTAGATAGTATTACGTTATAACGTATAACGTTATATAGTATAACGTTATAACGTATAACATTATATAGTATTACGTTATAACGTTATATAGTATCACCATATAACGTATAACGTTATATAGTATTACGTTATAACGTATAACGTTATATAGTATTACGTTATAACGTATAACGTTATATAGTATTACGTTATAACGTATAACGTTATATAGTATTACGTTATAACGTATAACGATATATAGTATTACGTTATAACGTATAACGTTATATAGTATTACGTTATAACGTATAACGTTATATAGTATTACGTTATTACATATAACGTTATATAGTATTACGTTATAACGTATAACGTTATATAGTATTACGTTGTAACGTATAACGTTATATAGTATCACCATGTAACGTATAACGTTATATAGTATTACGTTATAACGTATAACGTTATATAGTATTACGTTATAACGTATAACGTTATATAGTATTACGTTATAACGTATAACGTTATATAGTATTACGTTATAACGTATAACGATATATAGTATTACGTTATAACGTATAACGTTATATAGTATTACGTTATAACGTATAACGTTATGTAGTATTACGTTATAACGTATAACGTTATATAGTATTACGTTATAACGCATAACGTTATATAGTATTACGTTATAACGTATAACGTTATATAGTATTACGTTATAACGTATAACGATATATAGTATTACGTTATAACGTATAACGTTATATAGTATTACGTTATAACGTATAACGTTATGTAGTATTACGTTATAACGTATAACGTTAGATAGTATTACGTTATAACGTATAACGTTATATAGTATTACGTTATAACGTATAACATTATATAGTATTACGTTATAACGTTATATAGTATCACCATATAACGTATAACGTTATATAGTATTACGTTATAACGTATAACGTTATATAGTATTACGTTATAACGTATAACGTTATATAGTATTACGTTATAACGTATAACGTTATATAGTATTACGTTATAACGTATAACGATATATAGTATTACGTTATAACGTATAACGTTATATAGTATTACGTTATAACGTATAACGTTATATAGTATTACGTTATTACATATAACGTTATATAGTATTACGTTATAACGTATAACGTTATATAGTATTACGTTGTAACATATAACGTTATATAGTATCACCATGTAACGTATAACGTTATATAGTATTACGTTATAACGTATAACGTTATATAGTATTACGTTATAACGTATAACATTATATAGTATTACGTTATAACGTATAACGTTATATAGTATTACGTTATAACGTATAACGTTATGTAGTATTACGTTATAACGTATAACGATATATAGTATTACGTTATAACGTATAACGTTATATAGTATTACGTTATAACGTATAACGTTATATAGTATTACGTTATAACGTATAACGTTATATAGTATTACGTTATTACATATAACGTTATATAGTATTACGTTATAACGTATAACGTTATATAGTATTACGTTGTAACGTATAACGTTATATAGTATCACCATGTAACGTATAACGTTATATAGTATTACGTTATAACGTATAACGTTATATAGTATTACGTTATAACGTATAACGTTATATAGTATTACGTTATAACGTATAACGTTATATAGTATTACGTTATAACGTATAACGTTATATAGTATTACGTTATAACGTATAACGTTATATAGTATTACGTTATTACATATAACGTTATATAGTATTACGTTATAACGTATAACGTTAGATAGTATTACGTTATAACGTATATCATTATATAGTATTACGTTATAACGTATAACGTTATATAGTATTACGTTATAACGTATAACGTTATGTAGTATTACGTTATAACGTATAACGTTATGTAGTATTACGTTATAACGTATAACGTTATATAGTATTACGTTATAACGCATAACGTTATATAGTATTACGTTATAACGTATAACGTTATATAGTATTACGTTATAACGTATAACGATATATAGTATTACGTTATAACGTATAACGTTATATAGTATTACGTTATAACGTATAACGTTATGTAGTATTACGTTATAACGTATAACGTTAGATAGTATTACGTTATAACGTATAACGTTATATAGTATTACGTTATAACGTATAACATTATATAGTATTACGTTATAACGTTATATAGTATCACCATATAACGTATAACGTTATATAGTATTACGTTATAACGTATAACGTTATATAGTATTACGTTATAACGTATAACGTTATATAGTATTACGTTATAACGTATAACGTTATATAGTATTACGTTATAACGTATAACGATATATAGTATTACGTTATAACGTATAACGTTATATAGTATTACGTTATAACGTATAACGTTATATAGTATTACGTTATTACATATAACGTTATATAGTATTACGTTATAACGTATAACGTTATATAGTATTACGTTGTAACATATAACGTTATATAGTATCACCATGTAACGTATAACGTTATATAGTATTACGTTATAACGTATAACGTTATATAGTATTACGTTATAACGTATAACATTATATAGTATTACGTTATAACGTATAACGTTATATAGTATTACGTTATAACGTATAACGTTATGTAGTATTACGTTATAACGTATAACGATATATAGTATTACGTTATAACGTATAACGTTATATAGTATTACGTTATAACGTATAACGTTATATAGTATTACGTTATAACGTATAACGTTATATAGTATTACGTTATTACATATAACGTTATATAGTATTACGTTATAACGTATAACGTTATATAGTATTACGTTGTAACGTATAACGTTATATAGTATCACCATGTAACGTATAACGTTATATAGTATTACGTTATAACGTATAACGTTATATAGTATTACGTTATAACGTGTAACATTATATAGTATTACGTTATAACGTATAACGTTATATAGTATTACGTTATAACGTATAACGTTATGTAGTATTACGTTATAACGTATAACGTTAGATAGTATTACGTTATAACGTATATCATTATATAGTATTACGTTATAACGTATAACGTTATATAGTATTACGTTATAACGTATAACGTTATGTAGTATTACGTTATAACGTATAACGTTATATAGTATTACGTTATAACGTATAACGTTATATAGTATTACGTTGTAACGTATTACGTTATATAGTATCACCATGTAACGTATAACGTTATATAGTATTACGTTATAACGTATAACGTTATATAGTATTACGTTATAACGTATAACATTATATAGTATTACGTTATAACGTTATATAGTATCACCATATAACGTATAACGTTATATAGTATTACGTTATAACGTATAACGTTATATAGTATTACGTTATAACGTATAACGTTATATAGTATTACGTTATAACGTATAACGTTATATAGTATTACGTTATAACGTATAACGATATATAGTATTACGTTATAACGTATAACGTTATATAGTATTACGTTATAACGTATAACGTTATATAGTATTACGTTATAATGTATAACGTTATATAGTATTACGTTATAACGTATAACGTTATATAGTATTACGTTGTAACGTATAACGTTATATAGTATCACCATGTAACGTATAACGTTATATCGTATTACGTTATAACGTATAACGTTATATAGTATTACGTTATAACGTATAACGTTATATAGTATTACGTTATAACGTATAACATTATATAGTATTACGTTATAACGTATAACGTTATATAGTATTACGTTATAACGTATAACGTTATGTAGTATTACGTTATAACGTATAACGTTAGATAGTATTACGTTATAACGTATAACGTTATATAGTATTACGTTATAACGTATAACATTATATAGTATTACGTTATAACGTTATATAGTATCACCATATAACGTATAACGTTATATAGTATTACGTTATAACGTATAACGTTATATAGTATTACGTTATAACGTATAACGTTATATAGTATTACGTTATAACGTATAACGTTATATAGTATTACGTTATAACGTATAACGATATATAGTATTACGTTATAACGTATAACGTTATATAGTATTACGTTATAACGTATAACGTTATATAGTATTACGTTATTACATATAACGTTATATAGTATTACGTTATAACGTATAACGTTATATAGTATTACGTTGTAACGTATAACGTTATATAGTATCACCATGTAACGTATAGCGTTATATAGTATTACGTTATAACGTATAACGTTATATAGTATTACGTTATAACGTATAACGTTATATAGTATTACGTTATAACGTATAACGTTATATAGTATTACGTTATAACGTATAACGATATATAGTATTACGTTATAACGTATAACGTTATATAGTATTACGTTATAACGTATAACGTTATGTAGTATTACGTTATAACGTATAACGTTATATAGTATTACGTTATAACGCATAACGTTATATAGTATTACGTTATAACGTATAACGTTATATAGTATTACGTTATAACGTATAACGATATATAGTATTACGTTATAACGTATAACGTTATATAGTATTACGTTATAACGTATAACGTTATGTAGTATTACGTTATAACGTATAACGTTAGATAGTATTACGTTATAACGTATAACGTTATATAGTATTACGTTATAACGTATAACATTATATAGTATTACGTTATAACGTTATATGGTATCACCATATAACGTATAACGTTATATAGTATTACGTTATAACGTATAACGTTATATAGTATTACGTTATAACGTATAACGTTATATAGTATTACGTTATAACGTATAACGTTATATAGTATTACGTTATAACGTATAACGATATATAGTATTACGTTATAACGTATAACGTTATATAGTATTACGTTATAACGTATAACGTTATATAGTATTACGTTATTACATATAACGTTATATAGTATTACGTTATAACGTATAACGTTATATAGTATTACGTTGTAACATATAACGTTATATAGTATCACCATGTAACGTATAACGTTATATAGTATTACGTTATAACGTATAACGTTATATAATATTACGTTATAACGTATAACATTATATAGTATTACGTTATAACGTATAACGTTATATAGTATTACGTTATAACGTATAACGTTATGTAGTATTACGTTATAACGTATAACGATATATAGTATTACGTTATAACGTATAACGTTATATAGTATTACGTTATAACGTATAACGTTATATAGTATTACGTTATAACGTATAACGTTATATAGTATTACGTTATTACATATAACGTTATATAGTATTACGTTATAACGTATAACGTTATATAGTATTACGTTGTAACGTATAACGTTATATAGTATCACCATGTAACGTATAACGTTATATAGTATTACGTTATAACGTATAACGTTATATAGTATTACGTTATAACGTATAACGTTATATAGTATTACGTTATAACGTATAACGTTATAACGTATAACGTTATATAGTATTACGTTATAACGTATAACGTTATATAGTATTACGTTATAACGTATAACCTTATATAGTATTACGTTATAACGTATAACGTTATATAGTATTACGTTATAACGTATAACGTTATATAGCATTAAGTTATAACGTATAACGTTATATAGTATTACGTTATACGTTATATAGTATCACCATATAACGTATAACGTTATATAGTATTACGTTATAACGTATAACGTTATATAGTGTTACGTTATAACGTATAACGTTATATAGTATTACGTTATAACGTATAACGATATATAGTATTACGTTATAACGTATAACGTTATATAGTATTACGTTATGACGTATAACGTTATATAGTATTACGTTATACCGTATAACGTTATATAGTATTACGTTATAACGTATAACGTTATATAGTATTACGTTATAACGTTGTATAGTATCACCATATAACGTATAACGTTATATAGTATTACGTTATAACGTATAACGTTATATAGTATTACGTTATAACGTATAACGTTATATAGTATTACGTTATAACGTATAACGTTATATAGTATTACGTTATAACGTTGTATAGTATCACCATATAACGTATAACGTTATATAGTATTACGTTATAACGTATAACGTTATATAGTATTACGTTATAACGTATAACGTTATATAGTATTACGTTATAACGTATATAATTATATAGTATTACGTTATAACGTATAACGTTATATAGTATTACGTTATAACGTATAACGATATATAGTATTACGTTATAACGTATAACGATATATAGTATTACGTTATAACGTATAACGTTATATAGTATTACGTTATAACGTATAACGTTATATAGTATTACGTTATAACGTATAACGTTATATAGTATTACGTTATAACGTTGTATAGTATCACCATATAACGTATAACGTTATATAGTATTACGTTATAACGTATAACGTTATATAGTATTACGTTATAACGTATAACGTTATATAGTATTACGTTATAACGTATAACATTATATAGTATTACGTTATAACGTATAACGTTATATAGTATTACGTTATAACGTATAACGTTATATAGTATTACGTTGTAACGTATAACGTTATATAGTATCACCATGTAACGTATAACGTTATATAGTATTACGTTATAACGTATAACGTTATATAGTATTACGTTATAACGTATAACGTTATATAGTATTACGTTATAACGTATAACGTTATATAGTATTACGTTATAACGTATAACGATATATAGTATTACGTTATAACGTATAACGTTATATAGTATTACGTTATAACGTATAACGTTATATAGTATTACGTTATTACATATAACGTTATATAGTATTACGTTATAACGTATAACGTTATATAGTATTACGTTGTAACGTATAACGTTATATAGTATCACCATGTAACGTATAGCGTTATATAGTATTACGTTATAACGTATAACGTTATATAGTATTACGTTATAACGTATAACGTTATATAGTATTACGTTATAACGTATAACGTTATATAGTATTACGTTATAACGTATAACGATATATAGTATTACGTTATAACGTATAACGTTATATAGTATTACGTTATAACGTATAACGTTATGTAGTATTACGTTATAACGTATAACGTTATATAGTATTACGTTATAACGCATAACGTTATATAGTATTACGTTATAACGTATAACGTTATATAGTATTACGTTATAACGTATAACGATATATAGTATTACGTTATAACGTATAACGTTATATAGTATTACGTTATAACGTATAACGTTATGTAGTATTACGTTATAACGTATAACGTTAGATAGTATTACGTTATAACGTATAACGTTATATAGTATTACGTTATAACGTATAACATTATATAGTATTACGTTATAACGTTATATGGTATCACCATATAACGTATAACGTTATATAGTATTACGTTATAACGTATAACGTTATATAGTATTACGTTATAACGTATAACGTTATATAGTATTACGTTATAACGTATAACGTTATATAGTATTACGTTATAACGTATAACGATATATAGTATTACGTTATAACGTATAACGTTATATAGTATTACGTTATAACGTATAACGTTATATAGTATTACGTTATTACATATAACGTTATATAGTATTACGTTATAACGTATAACGTTATATAGTATTACGTTGTAACGTATAACGTTATATAGTATCACCATGTAACGTATAACGTTATATAGTATTACGTTATAACGTATAACGTTATATAGTATTACGTTATAACGTATAACGTTATATAGTATTACGTTATAACGTAAAACGTTATATAGTATTACGTTATAACGTATAACGATATATAGTATTACGTTATAACGTATAACGTTATATAGTATTACGTTATAACGTATAACGTTATGTAGTATTACGTTATTACATATAACGTTATATAGTATTACGTTATTACATATAACGTTATATAGTATTACGTTGTAACGTATAACGTTATATAGTATCACCATGTAACGTATAACGTTATATAGTATTACGTTATAACGTATAACGTTATATAGTATTACGTTATAACGTATAACGTTATATAGTATTACGTTATAACGTAAAACGTTATATAGTATTACGTTATAACGTATAACGATATATAGTATTACGTTATAACGTATAACGTTATATAGTATTACGTTATAACGTATAACGTTATGTAGTATTACGTTATAACGTATAACGTTATATAGTATTACGTTATAACGCATAACGTTATATAGTATTACGTTATAACGTATAACGTTATATAGTATTACGTTATAACGTATAACGATATATAGTATTACGTTATAACGTATAACGTTATATAGTATTACGTTATAACGTATAACGTTATGTAGTATTACGTTATAACGTATAACGTTAGATAGTATTACGTTATAACGTATAACGTTATATAGTATTACGTTATAACGTATAACATTATATAGTATTACGTTATAACGTTATATAGTATCACCATATAACGTATAACGTTATATAGTATTACGTTATAACGTATAACGTTATATAGTATTACGTTATAACGTATAACGTTATATAGTATTACGTTATAACGTATAACGTTATATAGTATTACGTTATAACGTATAACGATATATAGTATTACGTTATAACGTATAACGTTATATAGTATTACGTTATAACGTATAACGTTATATAGTATTACGTTATTACATATAACGTTATATAGTATTACGTTATAACGTATAACGTTATATAGTATTACGTTGTAACATATAACGTTATATAGTATCACCATGTAACGTATAACGTTATATAGTATTACGTTATAACGTATAACGTTATATAGTATTACGTTATAACGTATAACATTATATAGTATTACGTTATAACGTATAACGTTATATAGTATTACGTTATAACGTATAACGTTATGTAGTATTACGTTATAACGTATAACGATATATAGTATTACGTTATAACGTATAACGTTATATAGTATTACGTTATAACGTATAACGTTATATAGTATTACGTTATAACGTATAACGTTATATAGTATTACGTTATTACATATAACGTTATATAGTATTACGTTATAACGTATAACGTTATATAGTATTACGTTGTAACGTATAACGTTATATAGTATCACCATGTAACGTATAACGTTATATAGTATTACGTTATAACGTATAACGTTATATAGTATTACGTTATAACGTGTAACATTATATAGTATTACGTTATAACGTATAACGTTATATAGTATTACGTTATAACGTATAACGTTATGTAGTATTACGTTATAACGTATAACGTTAGATAGTATTACGTTATAACGTATATCATTATATAGTATTACGTTATAACGTATAACGTTATATAGTATTACGTTATAACGTATAACGTTATGTAGTATTACGTTATAACGTATAACGTTAGATAGTATTACGTTATAACGTATAACGTTATATAGTATTACGTTGTAACGTATAACGTTATATAGTATCACCATGTAACGTATAACGTTATATAGTATTACGTTATAACGTATAACGTTATATAGTATTACGTTATAACGTATAACGTTATGTAGTATTACGTTATAACGTATAACGTTAGATAGTATTACGTTATAACGTATAACGTTAGATAGTATTACGTTATAACGTATAACGTTATATAGTATTACGTTATAACGTATAACGTTATATAGTATTACGTTGTAACGTATAACGTTATATAGTATCACCATGTAACGTATAACGTTATATAGTATTACGTTATAACGTATAACGTTATATAGTATTACGTTATAACGTACAACGTTATATAGTATTACGTTATAACGTATAACATTATATAGTATTACGTTATAACGTTATATAGTATCACCATATAATGTATAACGTTATATAGTATTACGTTATAACGTATAACGTTATATAGTATTACGTTGTAACGTATAACGTTATATAGTATCACCATGTAACGTATAACGTTATATAGTATTACGTTATAACGTATAACGTTATATAGTATTACGTTATAACGTATAACGTTATGTAGTATTACGTTATAACGTATAACGTTAGATAGTATTACGTTATAACGTATAACGTTATATAGTATTACGTTATAACGTATAACATTATATAGTATTACGTTATAACGTTATATAGTATCACCATATAATGTATAACGTTATATAGTATTACGTTATAACGTATAACGTTATATAGTATTACGTTATAACGCATAACGTTATATAGTATTACGTTATAACGTATAACGTTATATAGTATTACGTTATAACGTATAACGATATATAGTATTACGTTATAACGTATAACGTTATATAGTATTACGTTATAACGTATAACGTTATATAGTATTACGTTATAACGTATAACGTTATATAGTATTGCGTTATAACGTATAACGTTATATAGTATTACGTTGTAACGTATAACGTTATATAGTATCACCATGTAACGTATAACGTTATATAGTATTACGTTATAACGTATAACGTTATATAGTATTACGTTATAACGTATAACGTTATATAGTATTACGTTATAACGTATAACATTATATAGTATTACGTTATAACGTATAACGTTATATAGTATTACGTTATAACGTATAACGTTATGTAGTATTACGTTATAACGTATAACGTTATATAGTATTACGTTATAACGTATAACGTTATATAGTATTACGTTATAACGTATAACGTTATATAGTATTACGTTATAACGTATAACGTTATATAGTATTACGTTATAACGTATAACGTTATATAGTATTACGCTATAACGTATAACGTTATATAGTATTACGTTATAACGTATAACGATATATAGTATTACGTTATAACGTATAACGTTATATAGTATTACGTTATAACGTATAACGTTCTATAGTATTACGTTATAACGTATAACGTTATATAGTATTACGTTGTAACGTATAACGTTATATAGTATCACCATGTAACGTATAACGTTATATAGTATTACGTTATAACGTATAACGTTATATAGTATTACGTTATAACGTATAACGTTATATAGTATTACGTTATAACGTATAACGTTATATAGTATTACGTTATAACGTATAACGTTATATAGTATTACGTTATAACGTATAACGTTATGTAGTATTACGTTATAACGTATAACGTTATATAGTATTACGTTATAACGTATAACGTTATATAGTATTACGTTATAACGTATAACATTATATAGTATTACGTTATAACGTTATATAGTATCACCATATAACGTATAACGTTATATAGTATTACGTTATAACGTATAACGTTATATAGTATTACGTTATAACGTATAACGTTATATAGTATTACGTTATAACGTATAACGTTATATAGTATTACGTTATAACGTATAACGATATATAGTATTACGTTATAACGTATAACGTTATATAGTATTACGTTATAACGTATAACGTTATATAGTATTACGTTATTACATATAACGTTATATAGTATTACGTTATAACGTATAACGTTATATAGTATTACGTTGTAACGTATAACGTTATATAGTATCACCATGTAACGTATAACGTTATATAGTATTACGTTATAACGTATAACGTTATATAGTATTACGTTATAACGTATAACATTATATAGTATTACGTTATAACGTATAACGTTATATAGTATTACGTTATAACGTATAACGTTATGTAGTATTACGTTATAACGTATAACGATATATAGTATTACGTTATAACGTATAACGTTATATAGTATTACGTTATAACGTATAACGTTATATAGTATTACGTTATAACGTATAACGTTATATAGTATTACGTTATTACATATAACGTTATATAGTATTACGTTATAACGTATAACGTTATATAGTATTACGTTGTAACGTATAACGTTATATAGTATCACCATGTAACGTATAACGTTATATAGTATTACGTTATAACGTATAACGTTATATAGTATTACGTTATAACGTGTAACATTATATAGTATTACGTTATAACGTATAACGTTATATAGTATTACGTTATAACGTATAACGTTATGTAGTATTACGTTATAACGTATAACGTTAGATAGTATTACGTTATAACGTATAACGTTATATAGTATTACGTTATAACGTATAACGTTATATAGTATTACGTTATAACGTATAACGTTATATAGTATTACGTTGTAACGTATAACGTTATATAGTATCACCATGTAACGTATAACGTTATATAGTATTACGTTATAACGTATAACGTTATATAGTATTACGTTATAACGTATAACGTTATATAGTATTACGTTATAACGTATAACATTATATAGTATTACGTTATAACGTATAACGTTATATAGTATTACGTTATAACGTATAACGTTATGTAGTATTACGTTATAACGTATAACGTTATATAGTATTACGTTATAACGTATAACGTTATATAGTATTACGTTATAACGTATAACGTTATATAGTATTACGTTATAACGTATAACGTTATATAGTATTACGTTATAACGTATAACGTTATATAGTATTACGCTATAACGTATAACGTTATATAGTATTACGTTATAACGTATAACGATATATAGTATTACGTTATAACGTATAACGTTATATAGTATTACGTTATAACGTATAACGTTCTATAGTATTACGTTATAACGTATAACGTTATATAGTATTACGTTGTAACGTATAACGTTATATAGTATCACCATGTAACGTATAACGTTATATAGTATTACGTTATAACGTATAACGTTATATAGTATTACGTTATAACGTATAACGTTATATAGTATTACGTTATAACGTATAACGTTATATAGTATTACGTTATAACGTATAACGTTATATAGTATTACGTTATAACGTATAACGTTATGTAGTATTACGTTATAACGTATAACGTTATATAGTATTACGTTATAACGTATAACGTTATATAGTATTACGTTATAACGTATAACATTATATAGTATTACGTTATAACGTTATATAGTATCACCATATAACGTATAACGTTATATAGTATTACGTTATAACGTATAACGTTATATAGTATTACGTTATAACGTATAACGTTATATAGTATTACGTTATAACGTATAACGTTATATAGTATTACGTTATAACGTATAACGATATATAGTATTACGTTATAACGTATAACGTTATATAGTATTACGTTATAACGTATAACGTTATATAGTATTACGTTATTACATATAACGTTATATAGTATTACGTTATAACGTATAACGTTATATAGTATTACGTTGTAACGTATAACGTTATATAGTATCACCATGTAACGTATAACGTTATATAGTATTACGTTATAACGTATAACGTTATATAGTATTACGTTATAACGTATAACATTATATAGTATTACGTTATAACGTATAACGTTATATAGTATTACGTTATAACGTATAACATTATGTAGTATTACGTTATAACGTATAACGATATATAGTATTACGTTATAACGTATAACGTTATATAGTATCACCATGTAACGTATAACGTTATATAGTATTACGTTATAACGTATAACGTTATATAGTATTACGTTATAACGTGTAACATTATATAGTATTACGTTATAACGTATAACGTTATATAGTATTACGTTATAACGTATAACGTTATGTAGTATTACGTTATAACGTATAACGTTAGATAGTATTACGTTATAACGTATATCATTATATAGTATTACGTTATAACGTATAACGTTATATAGTATTACGTTATAACGTATAACGTTATGTAGTATTACGTTATAACGTATAACGTTAGATAGTATTACGTTATAACGTATAACGTTATATAGTATTACGTTATAACGTATAACATTATATAGTATTACGTTATAACGTTATATAGTATCACCATATAATGTATAACGTTATATAGTATTACGTTATAACGTATAACGTTATATAGTATTACGTTATAACGCATAACGTTATATAGTATTACGTTATAACGTATAACGTTATGTAGTATTACGTTATAACGTATAACGTTAGATAGTATTACGTTATAACGTATAACGTTATATAGTATTACGTTATAACGTATAACGTTATATAGTATTACGTTGTAACGTATAACGTTATATAGTATCACCATGTAACGTATAACGTTATATAGTATTACGTTATAACGTATAACGTTATATAGTATTACGTTATAACGTATAACGTTATATAGTATTACGTTATAACGTATAACATTATATAGTATTACGTTATAACGTTATATAGTATCACCATATAATGTATAACGTTATATAGTATTACGTTATAACGCATAACGTTATATAGTATTACGTTGTAACGTATAACGTTATATAGTATCACCATGTAACGTATAACGTTATATAGTATTACGTTATAACGTATAACGTTATATAGTATTACGTTATAACGTATAACGTTATGTAGTATTACGTTATAACGTATAACGTTAGATAGTATTACGTTATAACGTATAACGTTATATAGTATTACGTTATAACGTATAACATTATATAGTATTACGTTATAACGTTATATAGTATCACCATATAATGTATAACGTTATATAGTATTACGTTATAACGTATAACGTTATATAGTATTACGTTATAACGCATAACGTTATATAGTATTACGTTATAACGTATAACGTTATATAGTATTACGTTATAACGTATAACGTTATATAGTATTACGTTATAACGTATAACGTTATATAGTATTACGTTATAACGTATAACGTTATGTAGTATTACGTTATAACGTATAACGTTATATAGTATTACGTTATAACGTATAACGTTATATAGTATTACGTTATAACGTATAACATTATATAGTATTACGTTATAACGTTATATAGTATCACCATATAACGTATAACGTTATATAGTATTACGTTATAACGTATAACGTTATATAGTATTACGTTATAACGTATAACGTTATATAGTATTACGTTATAACGTATAACGTTATATAGTATTACGTTATAACGTATAACGATATATAGTATTACGTTATAACGTATAACGTTATATAGTATTACGTTATAACGTATAACGTTATATAGTATTACGTTATTACATATAACGTTATATAGTATTACGTTATAACGTATAACGTTATATAGTATTACGTTGTAACGTATAACGTTATATAGTATCACCATGTAACGTATAACGTTATATAGTATTACGTTATAACGTATAACGTTATATAGTATTACGTTATAACGTATAACATTATATAGTATTACGTTATAACGTATAACGTTATATAGTATTACGTTATAACGTATAACGTTATGTAGTATTACGTTATAACGTATAACGATATATAGTATTACGTTATAACGTATAACGTTATATAGTATTACGTTATAACGTATAACGTTATATAGTATTACGTTATAACGTATAACGTTATATAGTATTACGTTATTACATATAACGTTATATAGTATTACGTTATAACGTATAACGTTATATAGTATTACGTTGTAACGTATAACGTTATATAGTATCACCATGTAACGTATAACGTTATATAGTATTACGTTATAACGTATAACGTTATATAGTATTACGTTATAACGTGTAACATTATATAGTATTACGTTATAACGTATAACGTTATATAGTATTACGTTATAACGTATAACGTTATGTAGTATTACGTTATAACGTATAACGTTAGATAGTATTACGTTATAACGTATAACGTTATATAGTATTACGTTATAACGTATAACGTTATATAGTATTACGTTATAACGTATAACGTTATATAGTATTACGTTGTAACGTATAACGTTATATAGTATCACCATGTAACGTATAACGTTATATAGTATTACGTTATAACGTATAACGTTATATAGTATTACGTTATAACGTATAACGTTATATAGTATTACGTTATAACGTATAACATTATATAGTATTACGTTATAACGTATAACGTTATATAGTATTACGTTATAACGTATAACGTTATGTAGTATTACGTTATAACGTATAACGTTATATAGTATTACGTTATAACGTATAACGTTATATAGTATTACGTTATAACGTATAACGTTATATAGTATTACGTTATAACGTATAACGTTATATAGTATTACGTTATAACGTATAACGTTATATAGTATTACGCTATAACGTATAACGTTATATAGTATTACGTTATAACGTATAACGATATATAGTATTACGTTATAACGTATAACGTTATATAGTATTACGTTATAACGTATAACGTTCTATAGTATTACGTTATAACGTATAACGTTATATAGTATTACGTTGTAACGTATAACGTTATATAGTATCACCATGTAACGTATAACGTTATATAGTATTACGTTATAACGTATAACGTTATATAGTATTACGTTATAACGTATAACGTTATATAGTATTACGTTATAACGTATAACGTTATATAGTATTACGTTATAACGTATAACGTTATATAGTATTACGTTATAACGTATAACGTTATGTAGTATTACGTTATAACGTATAACGTTATATAGTATTACGTTATAACGTATAACGTTATATAGTATTACGTTATAACGTATAACATAATATAGTATTACGTTATAACGTTATATAGTATCACCATATAACGTATAACGTTATATAGTATTACGTTATAACGTATAACGTTATATAGTATTACGTTATAACGTATAACGTTATATAGTATTACGTTATAACGTATAACGTTATATAGTATTACGTTATAACGTATAACGATATATAGTATTACGTTATAACGTATAACGTTATATAGTATTACGTTATAACGTATAACGTTATATAGTATTACGTTATTACATATAACGTTATATAGTATTACGTTATAACGTATAACGTTATATAGTATTACGTTGTAACGTATAACGTTATATAGTATCACCATGTAACGTATAACGTTATATAGTATTACGTTATAACGTATAACGTTATATAGTATTACGTTATAACGTATAACATTATATAGTATTACGTTATAACGTATAACGTTATATAGTATTACGTTATAACGTATAACGTTATGTAGTATTACGTTATAACGTATAACGATATATAGTATTACGTTATAACGTATAACGTTATATAGTATCACCATGTAACGTATAACGTTATATAGTATTACGTTATAACGTATAACGTTATATAGTATTACGTTATAACGTGTAACATTATATAGTATTACGTTATAACGTATAACGTTATATAGTATTACGTTATAACGTATAACGTTATGTAGTATTACGTTATAACGTATAACGTTAGATAGTATTACGTTATAACGTATATCATTATATAGTATTACGTTATAACGTATAACGTTATATAGTATTACGTTATAACGTATAACGTTATGTAGTATTACGTTATAACGTATAACGTTAGATAGTATTACGTTATAACGTATAACGTTATATAGTATTACGTTATAACGTATAACATTATATAGTATTACGTTATAACGTTATATAGTATCACCATATAATGTATAACGTTATATAGTATTACGTTATAACGTATAACGTTATATAGTATTACGTTATAACGCATAACGTTATATAGTATTACGTTATAACGTATAACGTTATGTAGTATTACGTTATAACGTATAACGTTAGATAGTATTACGTTATAACGTATAACGTTATATAGTATTACGTTATAACGTATAACGTTATATAGTATTACGTTGTAACGTATAACGTTATATAGTATCACCATGTAACGTATAACGTTATATAGTATTACGTTATAACGTATAACGTTATATAGTATTACGTTATAACGTATAACGTTATATAGTATTACGTTATAACGTATAACATTATATAGTATTACGTTATAACGTTATATAGTATCACCATATAATGTATAACGTTATATAGTATTACGTTATAACGCATAACGTTATATAGTATTACGTTGTAACGTATAACGTTATATAGTATCACCATGTAACGTATAACGTTATATAGTATTACGTTATAACGTATAACGTTATATAGTATTACGTTATAACGTATAACGTTATGTAGTATTACGTTATAACGTATAACGTTAGATAGTATTACGTTATAACGTATAACGTTATATAGTATTACGTTATAACGTATAACATTATATAGTATTACGTTATAACGTTATATAGTATCACCATATAATGTATAACGTTATATAGTATTACGTTATAACGTATAACGTTATATAGTATTACGTTATAACGCATAACGTTATATAGTATTACGTTATAACGTATAACGTTATATAGTATTACGTTATAACGTATAACGATATATAGTATTACGTTATAACGTATAACGTTATATAGTATTACGTTATAACGTATAACGTTATATAGTATTACGTTATAACGTATAACGTTATATAGTATTACGTTATAACGTATAACGTTATATAGTATTACGTTGTAACGTATAACGTTATATAGTATCACCATGTAACGTATAACGTTATATAGTATTACGTTATAACGTATAACGTTATATAGTATTACGTTATAACGTATAACGTTCTATAGTATTACGTTATAACGTATAACATTATATAGTATTACGTTATAACGTATAACGTTATATAGTATTACGTTATAACGTATAACGTTATGTAGTATTACGTTATAACGTATAACGTTATATAGTATTACGTTATAACGTATAACGTTATATAGTATTACGTTATAACGTATAACGTTATATAGTATTACGTTATAACGTATAACGTTATATAGTATTACGTTATAACGTATAACATTATATAGTATTACGTTATAACGTTATATAGTATCACCATATAATGTATAACGTTATATAGTATTACGTTATAACGTATAACGTTATATAGTATTACGTTATAACGTATAACGTTATATAGTATTACGCTATAACGTATAACGTTATATAGTATTACGTTATAACGTATAACGATATATAGTATTACGTTATAACGTATAACGTTATATAGTATTACGTTATAACGTATAACGTTCTATAGTATTACGTTATAACGTATAACGTTATATAGTATTACGTTATAACGTATAACGTTATGTAGTATTACGTTATAACGTATAACGTTATATAGTATTACGTTATAACGTATAACGTTATATAGTATTACGTTATAACGTATAACATTATATAGTATTACGTTATAACGTATAACGTTATATAGTATCACCATATAATGTATAACGTTATATAGTATTACGTTATAACGTATAACGTTATATAGTATTACGTTATAACGTATAACGTTATATAGTATCACCATGTAACGTATAACGTTATATAGTATTACGTTATAACGTATAACGTTATATAGTATTACGTTATAACGTATAACGTTATATAGTATTACGTTATAACGTATAACATTATATAGTATTACGTTATAACGTATAACGTTATATAGTATTACGTTATAACGTATAACGTTATGTAGTATTACGTTATAACGTATAACGTTATATAGTATTACGTTATAACGTATAACGTTATATAGTATTACGTTATAACGTATAACGTTATATAGTATTACGTTATAACGTATAACGTTATATAGTATTACGTTATAACGTATAACATTATATAGTATTACGTTATAACGTTATATAGTATCACCATATAATGTATAACGTTATGTAGTATTACGTTATAACGTATAACGTTATATAGTATTACGTTATAACGTATAACGTTATATAGTATTAAGTTATAACGTATAACGTTATATAGTATTACGTTATAACGTTATATAGTATCACCATATAACGTATAACGTTATATAGTATTACGTTATAACGTATAACGTTATATAGTATTACGTTATGACGTACAACGTTATATGGTATTACCATATAACGTATAGCGTTATATAGTATTACGTTATAACGTTATATAGTTTCACCATATAACGTATAACGTTATATAGTATTACGTTATAACGTATAACGTTATAACGTATAACGTTATATAGTATTACGTTATAACGTATAACGTTATATAGTATTACGTTATAACGTATAACCTTATATAGTATTACGTTATAACGTATAACGTTATATAGTATTACGTTATAACGTATAACGTTATATAGCATTAAGTTATAACGTATAACGTTATATAGTATTACGTTATAACGTTATATAGTATCACCATATAACGTATAACGTTATATAGTATTACGTTATAACGTATAACGTTATATAGTGTTACGTTATAACGTATAACGTTATATAGTATTACGTTATAACGTATAACGATATATAGTATTACGTTATAACGTATAACGTTATATAGTATTACGTTATGACGTATAACGTTATATAGTATTACGTTATACCGTATAACGTTATATAGTATTACGTTATAACGTATAACGTTATATAGTATTACGTTATAACGTTGTATAGTATCACCATATAACGTATAACGTTATATAGTATTACGTTATAACGTATAACGTTATATAGTATTACGTTATAACGTATAACGTTATATAGTATTACGTTATAACGTATAACGTTATATAGTATTAGGTTATAACGTTGTATAGTATCACCATATAACGTATAACGTTATATAGTATTACGTTATAACGTATAACGTTATATAGTATTACGTTATAACGTATAACGTTATATAGTATTACGTTATAACGTATAACATTATATAGTATTACGTTATAACGTATAACGTTATATAGTATTACGTTATAACGTATAACGTTATATAGTATTACGTTATAACGTATAACGTTATATAGTATTACGTTATAACGTATAACGTTATATAGTATTACGTTATAACGTATAACGATATATAGTATTACGTTATGACGTATAACGTTATATAGTATTACGTTATAACGTATAACGATATATAGTATTACGTTATAACGTATAACGATATATAGTATTACGTTATAACGTATAACGTTATATAGTATTACGTTATAACGTATAACGTTATATAGTATTACGTTATAACGTATAACGTTATATAGTATTACGTTGTAACGTATAACGTTATATAGTATCACCATGTAACGTATAACGTTATATAGTATTACGTTATAACGTATAACGTTATATAGTATTACGTTATAACGTATAACGTTATATAGTATTACGTTATAACGTATAACATTATATAGTATTACGTTATAACGTATAACGTTATATAGTATTACGTTATAACGTATAACGTTATGTAGTATTACGTTATAACGTATAACGTTAGATAGTATTACGTTATAACGTATAACGTTATATAGTATTACGTTATAACGTATAACATTATATAGTATTACGTTATAACGTTATATAGTATCACCATATAACGTATAACGTTATATAGTATTACGTTATAACGTATAACGTTATATAGTATTACGTTATAACGTATAACGTTATATAGTATTACGTTATAACGTATAACGTTATATAGTATTACGTTATAACGTATAACGATATATAGTATTACGTTATAACGTATAACGTTATATAGTGTTACGTTATAACGTATAACGTTATATAGTATTACGTTATTACATATAACGTTATATAGTATTACGTTATAACGTATAACGTTATATAGTATTACGTTGTAACGTATAACGTTATATAGTATCACCATGTAACGTATAACGTTATATAGTATTACGTTATAACGTATAACGTTATATAGTATTACGTTATAACGTATAACATTATATAGTATTACGTTATAACGTATAACGTTATATAGTATTACGTTATAACGTATAACGTTATGTAGTATTACGTTATAACGTATAACGTTAGATAGTATTACGTTATAACGTATATCATTATATAGTATTACGTTATAACGTATAACGTTATATAGTATTACGTTATAACGTATAACGTTATGTAGTATTACGTTATAACGTATAACGTTAGATAGTATTACGTTATAACGTATAACGTTATATAGTATTACGTTATAACGTATAACATTATATAGTATTACGTTATAACGTTATATAGTATCACCATATAACGTATAACGTTATATAGTATTACGTTATAACGTATAACGTTATATAGTATTACGTTATAACGCATAACGTTATATAGTATTACGTTATAACGTATAACGTTATATAGTATTACGTTATAACGTATAACGATATATAGTATTACGTTATAACGTATAACGTTATATAGTATTACGTTATAACGTATAACGTTATGTAGTATTACGTTATAACGTATAACGTTAGATAGTATTACGTTATAACGTATAACGTTATATAGTATTACGTTATAACGTATAACATTATATAGTATTACGTTATAACGTTATATAGTATCACCATATAACGTATAACGTTATATAGTATTACGTTATAACGTATAACGTTATATAGTATTACGTTATAACGTATAACGTTATATAGTATCACCATGTAACGTATAACGTTATATAGTATTACGTTATAACGTATAACGTTATATAGTATTACGTTATAACGTATAACGTTATATAGTATTACGTTATAACGTATAACGATATATAGTATTACGTTATAACGTATAACGTTATATAGTATTACGTTATAACGTATAACGTTATATAGTATTACGTTATTACATATAACGTTATATAGTATTACGTTATAACGTATAACGTTATATAGTATTACGTTGTAACGTATAACGTTATATAGTATCACCATGTAACGTATAACGTTATATAGTATTACGTTATAACGTATAACGTTATATAGTATTACGTTATAACGTATAACCTTATATAGTATTACGTTATAACGTATAACGTTATATAGTATTACGTTATGACGTATAACGTTATATGGTATTACCATATAACGTATAACGTTATATAGTATTACGTTATAACGTATAACGTTATATAGTATCACCATGTAACGTATAACGTTATATAGTATCACCATGTAACGTATAACGTTATATAGTATTACGTTATAACGTATAACGTCATGTAGTATTACGTTATAACGTATAACGTTATGTAGTATTACGTTATGACGTATAACGTTATATAGTATTACGTTATAACGTATAACGTTATATAGTATTACGTTATAACGTATAACGTTATATAGTATTACGTTATAACGTATAACGTTATGTAGTATTACGTTATAACGTATAACGTTATGTAGTATTACGTTATAAAGTATAACGTTATATAGAATTACGTTATAACGTATAACGTTATATAGTATTACGTTATAACGTTGTATAGTATCACCATATAACGTATAACGTTATATAGTATTACGTTATAACGTTATATAGTATCACCATATAACGTATAACGTTATATAGTATTACGTTATAACGTATAACGTTATATAGTATTACGTTATGACGTATAACGTTATATGGTATTACCATATAACGTATAGCGTTATATAGTATTACGTTCTAACGTTATATAGTTTCACCATATAACGTATAACGTTATAGAGTATTACGTTATAACGTATAACGTTATAACGTATAACGTTATATAGTATTACGTTATAACGTATAATGTTATATAATATTACGTTATAACGTATAACCTTATATAGTATTACGTTATAACGTATAACATTATATAGTATTACGTTATAACGTTATATAGAATCACCATATAACGTATAACGTTATATAGTATTACGTTATAACGTATAACGTTATATAGTATTACGTTATAACGTATAACGTTATATAGTATTAAGTTATAACGTATAACGTTATATAGTATTACGTTATAACGTTATATAGTATCACCATATAACGTATAACGTTATATAGTATTACGTTATGACGTATAACGTTATATAGTGTTACGTTATAACGTATAACGTTATATAGTATTACGTTATAACGTATAACGATATATAATATTACGTTATAACGTATAACGTTATATAGTATTACGTTATGACGTATAACGTTATATAGTATTACGTTATACCGTATAACGTTATATAGTATTACGTTATAACGTATAACGTTATATAGTATTACGTTATAACGTTGTATAGTATCACCATATAACGTATAACGTTATATAGTATTACGTTATAACGTTATATAGTATCACCATATAACGTATAACGTTATATAGTATTACGTTATAACGTATAACGTTATATAGTATTACGTTATAACGTATAACGTTATATAGTATTACGTTATAACGTATAACGTTATATAGTATTACCATATAACGTATATCGTTATATAGTATTACCTTATAACGTATAACGTTATATAGTATTACGTTATAACATATAACGTTATATAGTATTACGTTATGACGTATAACGTTATATGGTATTACCATATAACGTATAGCGTTATATAGTATTACGTTATAACGTTATATAGTTTCACCATATAACGTATAACGTTATATAGTATTACGTTATAACGTATAACGTTATAACGTATAACGTTATATAGTATTACGTTATAACGTATAACGTTATATAGTATTACGTTATAACGTATAACGTTATATAGTATTACGTTATAACGTATAACGTTATATAGTATTACGTTATAACGTATAACGTTATATAGTATCACCATGTAACGTATAACGTTATATAGTATTACGTTATAACGTATAACGTTATATAGTATCACCATGTAACGTATAACGTTATATAGTATTACGTTATAACGTATAACGTTATATAGTATTACGTTATAACGTATAACGTTATATAGTATTACCATATAACGTATAACATTATATAGTATTACGTTATAACGTATAACGTTATATAGTATCACCATGTAACGTATAACGTTATATAGTATCACCATGTAACGTATAACGTTATATAGTATTACGTTATAACGTATAACGTTATATAGTATTACGTTATAACGTATAACGTTATATAGTATTACGTTATAACGTATAACGTTATATAGTATTACGTTATATCGTATAACGTTATATAGTATTACGTTATAACGTATAACGTCATATAGTACTACTTTATAACGTATAACGTTATATAGTATTACGTTATAACGTATAACGTTATATAGTATTACGTTATAACGTATAACATTATATAGTATTACTTTATAAAGTATAACGTTATATAGTATCACCATGTAACGTATAACGTTATATAGTATTACGTTATAACGTATAACGTTATATTGTATTACGTTATAACGTATAACGTTATGTAGTATTACGTTATAACGTATAACGTTATGTAGTATTACGTTATAACGTATAACGTTATATAGTATTACGTTATAACGTTATATAGTATCACCATATAACGTATAACGTTATATAGTATTACGTTATAACGTATAACGTTATATAGTATTACGTTATAACCTATAACGTTATATAGTATTACCATATAACGTATAACATTATATAGTATTACGTTATAACGTATAACGTTATATAGTATCACCATGTAACGTATAACGTTATATAGTATTACGTTATAACGTATAACGTTATATAGTATTACGTTATAACGTATAACGTTATATAGTATTACCATATAACGTATAACATTATATAGTATTACGTTATAACGTATAACGTTATATAGTATCACCATGTAACGTATAACGTTATATAGTATTACGTTATAACGTATAACGTTATATAGTATTACGTTATAACGTATAACGTTATATAGTATTACGTTATAACGTATAACGTTATATAGTATTACGTTATGACGTATAACGTTATATGGTATTACCATATAACGTATAGCGTTATATAGTATTACGTTATAACGTTATATAGTATCACCATGTAACGTATAACGTTATATAGTATTACGTTACAACGTATAACGTTATATAGTATTACGTTATAACGTATAACGTTATATAGTGTTACGTTATAACGTATAACGTTATATAGTATTACGTTATAACGTATAACGATATATAGTATTACGTTATAACGTATAACGTTATATAGTATTACGTTATGACGTATAACGTTATATAGTATTACGTTATACCGTATAACGTTATATAGTATTACGTTATAACGTATAACGTTATATAGTATTACGTTATAACGTTGTATAGTATCACCATATAACGTATAACGTTATATAGTATTACGTTATAACGTATAACGTTATGTAGTATTACGTTATAACGTATAACGTTATATAGTATTAAGTTATAACGTATAACGTTATATAGTATTACGTTATAACGTATAACGTTATATTGTATTACGTTATAACGTATAACGTTATATAGTATTACGTTATAACGTATAACGTTATATAGTATTACGTTATAACGTATAACGTTATATAGTATTACGTTATAACGTATAACGTTATATAGTATTACGTTATAACGTATAACGTTATATAGTATTACGTTGTAACGTATAACGTTATATAGTATCACCATGTAACGTATAACGTTATATAGTATTACGTTAAAACGTATAACGTTATATAGTATTACGTTATAACGTATAACGTTATATAGTATTACGTTATAACGTATAACGTTATGTAGTATTACGTTATAACGTATAACGTTATGTAGTATTACGTTATAAAGTATAACGTTATATAGAATTACGTTATAACGTATAACGTTATATAGTATTACGTTATAACGTTGTATAGTATCACCATATAACGTATAACGTTATATAGTATTACGTTATAACGTTATATAGTATCACCATATAACGTATAACGTTATATAGTATTACGTTATAACGTATAACGTTATATAGTATTACGTTATAACGTATAACGTTATATAGTATCACCATGTAACGTATAACGTTATATAGTATTACGTTATAACGTATAACGTTATATAGTATCACCATGTAACGTATAACGTTATATAGTATTACGTTATAACGTATAACGTTATATAGTATTACGTTATAACGTATAACGTTATATAGTATTACCATATAACGTATAACATTATATAGTATTACGTTATAACGTATAACGTTATATAGTATCACCATGTAACGTATAACGTTATATAGTATCACCATGTAACGTATAACGTTATATAGTATTACGTTATAACGTATAACGTTATATAGTATTACGTTATAACGTATAACGTTATATAGTATTACGTTATAACGTATAACGTTATATAGTATTACGTTATATCGTATAACGTTATATAGTATTACGTTATAACGTATAACGTCATATAGTACTACTTTATAACGTATAACGTTATATAGTATTACGTTATAACGTATAACGTTATATAGTATTACGTTATAACGTATAACATTATATAGTATTACTTTATAAAGTATAACGTTATATAGTATCACCATGTAACGTATAACGTTATATAGTATTACGTTATAACGTATAACGTTATATTGTATTACGTTATAACGTATAACGTTATGTAGTATTACGTTATAACGTATAACGTTATGTAGTATTACGTTATAACGTATAACGTTATATAGTATTACGTTATAACGTTATATAGTATCACCATATAACGTATAACGTTATATAGTATTACGTTATAACGTATAACGTTATATAGTATTACGTTATAACCTATAACGTTATATAGTATTACCATATAACGTATAACATTATATAGTATTACGTTATAACGTATAACGTTATATAGTATCACCATGTAACGTATAACGTTATATAGTATTACGTTATAACGTATAACGTTATATAGTATTACGTTATAACGTATAACGTTATATAGTATTACCATATAACGTATAACATTATATAGTATTACGTTATAACGTATAACGTTATATAGTATCACCATGTAACGTATAACGTTATATAGTATTACGTTATAACGTATAACGTTATATAGTATTACGTTATAACGTATAACGTTATATAGTATTACGTTATAACGTATAACGTTATATAGTATTACGTTATGACGTATAACGTTATATGGTATTACCATATAACGTATAGCGTTATATAGTATTACGTTATAACGTTATATAGTATCACCATGTAACGTATAACGTTATATAGTATTACGTTACAACGTATAACGTTATATAGTATTACGTTATAACGTATAACGTTATATAGTGTTACGTTATAACGTATAACGTTATATAGTATTACGTTATAACGTATAACGATATATAGTATTACGTTATAACGTATAACGTTATATAGTATTACGTTATGACGTATAACGTTATATAGTATTACGTTATACCGTATAACGTTATATAGTATTACGTTATAACGTATAACGTTATATAGTATTACGTTATAACGTTGTATAGTATCACCATATAACGTATAACGTTATAGAGTATTACGTTATAACGTATAACGTTATAACGTATAACGTTATATAGTATTACGTTATAACGTATAATGTTATATAATATTACGTTATAACGTATAACCTTATATAGTATTACGTTATAACGTATAACATTATATAGTATTACGTTATAACGTTATATAGAATCACCATATAACGTATAACGTTATATAGTATTACGTTATAACGTATAACGTTATATAGTATTACGTTATAACGTATAACGTTATATAGTATTAAGTTATAACGTATAACGTTATATAGTATTACGTTATAACGTTATATAGTATCACCATATAACGTATAACGTTATATAGTATTACGTTATGACGTATAACGTTATATAGTGTTACGTTATAACGTATAACGTTATATAGTATTACGTTATAACGTATAACGATATATAATATTACGTTATAACGTATAACGTTATATAGTATTACGTTATGACGTATAACGTTATATAGTATTACGTTATACCGTATAACGTTATATAGTATTACGTTATAACGTATAACGTTATATAGTATTACGTTATAACGTTGTATAGTATCACCATATAACGTATAACGTTATATAGTATTACGTTATAACGTTATATAGTATCACCATATAACGTATAACGTTATATAGTATTACGTTATAACGTATAACGTTATATAGTATTACGTTATAACGTATAACGTTATATAGTATTACGTTATAACGTATAACGTTATATAGTATTACCATATAACGTATATCGTTATATAGTATTACCTTATAACGTATAACGTTATATAGTATTACGTTATAACATATAACGTTATATAGTATTACGTTATGACGTATAACGTTATATGGTATTACCATATAACGTATAGCGTTATATAGTATTACGTTATAACGTTATATAGTTTCACCATATAACGTATAACGTTATATAGTATTACGTTATAACGTATAACGTTATAACGTATAACGTTATATAGTATTACGTTATAACGTATAACGTTATATAGTATTACGTTATAACGTATAACCTTATATAGTATTACGTTATAACGTATAACGTTATATAGTATTACGTTATGACGTATAACGTTATATGGTATTACCATATAACGTATAACGTTATATAGTATTACGTTATAACGTATAACGTTATATAGTATCACCATGTAACGTATAACGTTATATAGTATCACCATGTAACGTATAACGTTATATAGTATTACGTTATAACGTATAACGTCATGTAGTATTACGTTATAACGTATAACGTTATGTAGTATTACGTTATGACGTATAACGTTATATAGTATTACGTTATAACGTATAACGTTATATAGTATTACGTTATAACGTATAACGTTATGTAGTATTACGTTATAACGTATAACGTTATGTAGTATTACGTTATAACGTATAACGTTACATAGTATTACGTTATATCGTATAACGTTACATAGTATTACGTTATAACGTATAACGTTACATAGTATTACGTTATAACGTATAACGCTATATAGTATTACGTTATAACGTATAACGCTATATAGTATTACGTTATAACGTATAACGTTATATAGTATTACGTTATAACGTATAACGTTATATAGTATTACGTTATAACGTATAACGTTATATAGTATTACGTTATAACGTATAACGTTATATAGTATTACGTTATAACGTATAACGTTATATAGTATTACGTTATAACGTATAACGTTATATAGTATCACCATGTAACGTATAACGTTATATAGTATTACGTTATAACGTATAACGTTATATAGTATCACCATGTAACGTATAACGTTATATAGTATTACGTTATAACGTATAACGTTATATAGTATTACGTTATAACGTATAACGTTATATAGTATTACCATATAACGTATAACATTATATAGTATTACGTTATAACGTATAACGTTATATAGTATCACCATGTAACGTATAACGTTATATAGTATCACCATGTAACGTATAACGTTATATAGTATTACGTTATAACGTATAACGTTATATAGTATTACGTTATAACGTATAACGTTATATAGTATTACGTTATAACGTATAACGTTATATAGTATTACGTTATATCGTATAACGTTATATAGTATTACGTTATAACGTATAACGTCATATAGTACTACTTTATAACGTATAACGTTATATAGTATTACGTTATAACGTATAACGTTATATAGTATTACGTTATAACGTATAACATTATATAGTATTACTTTATAAAGTATAACGTTATATAGTATCACCATGTAACGTATAACGTTATATAGTATTACGTTATAACGTATAACGTTATATTGTATTACGTTATAACGTATAACGTTATGTAGTATTACGTTATAACGTATAACGTTATGTAGTATTACGTTATAACGTATAACGTTATATAGTATTACGTTATAACGTTATATAGTATCACCATATAACGTATAACGTTATATAGTATTACGTTATAACGTATAACGTTATATAGTATTACGTTATAACCTATAACGTTATATAGTATTACCATATAACGTATAACATTATATAGTATTACGTTATAACGTATAACGTTATATAGTATCACCATGTAACGTATAACGTTATATAGTATTACGTTATAACGTATAACGTTATATAGTATTACGTTATAACGTATAACGTTATATAGTATTACCATATAACGTATAACATTATATAGTATTACGTTATAACGTATAACGTTATATAGTATCACCATGTAACGTATAACGTTATATAGTATTACGTTATAACGTATAACGTTATATAGTATTACGTTATAACGTATAACGTTATATAGTATTACGTTATAACGTATAACGTTATATAGTATTACGTTATGACGTATAACGTTATATGGTATTACCATATAACGTATAGCGTTATATAGTATTACGTTATAACGTTATATAGTATCACCATGTAACGTATAACGTTATATAGTATTACGTTACAACGTATAACGTTATATAGTATTACGTTATAACGTATAACGTTATATAGTGTTACGTTATAACGTATAACGTTATATAGTATTACGTTATAACGTATAACGATATATAGTATTACGTTATAACGTATAACGTTATATAGTATTACGTTATACCGTATAACGTTATATAGTATTACGTTATAACGTATAACGTTATATAGTATTACGTTATAACGTTGTATAGTATCACCATATAACGTATAACGTTATATTGTATTACGTTATAACGTATAACGTTATGTAGTATTACGTTATAACGTATAACGTTATATAGTATTAAGTTATAACGTATAACGTTATATAGTATTACGTTATAACGTATAACGTTATATTGTATTACGTTATAACGTATAACGTTATATAGTATTACGTTATAACGTATAACGTTATATAGTATTACGTTATAACGTATAACGTTATATAGTATTACGTTATGACGTATAACGTTATACGGTATTACCATATAACGTATAGCGTTATGTAGTATTACGTTATAACGTTATATAGTTTCACCATATAACGTATAACGTTATATAGTATTACGTTATAACGTATAACGTTATAACGTATAACGTTATATAGTATTACGTTATAACGTATAACGTTATATAGTATTACGTTATAACGTATAACCTTATATAGTATTACGTTATAACGTATAACGTTATATAGTATTACGTTATGACGTATAACGTTATATGGAATTACCATATAACGTATAACGTTATATAGTATTACGTTATAAAGTATAACGTTATATAGTATCACCATGTAACGTATAACGTTATATAGTATCACCATGTAACGTATAACGTTATATAGTATTACGTTATAACGTATAACGTCATGTAGTATTACGTTATAAGGTATAACGTTATGTAGTATTACGTTATGACGTATAACGTTATATTGTAATACGTTATACCGTATAACGTTATATAGTATTACGTTATAACGTATAACGTTATGTAGTATTACGTTATAAGGTATAACGTTATGTAGTATTACGTTATAACGTATAACGTTATATAGTATTACGTTATAACGTATAACGTTATATAGTATCACCATGTAACGTATAACGTTATATAGTATCACCATGTAACGTATAACGTTATATAGTATTACGTTATAACGTATAACGTCATGTAGTATTACGTTATAACGTATAACGTTATGTAGTATTACGTTATAACGTATAACGTTATATAGTATTACGTTATAACGTATAACGTTATATAGTATTACGTTATATCGTATAACGTTATATAGTATTACGTTATAACGTATAACGTCATATAGTACTACTTTATAACGTATAACGTTATATAGTATTACGTTATAACGTATAACGTTATATAGTATTACGTTATAACGTATAACATTATATAGTATTACGTTATAAAGTATAACGTTATATAGTATCACCATGTAACGTATAACGTTATATAGTATTACGTTATAACGTATAACGTTATATAGTATTACGTTATAACGTATAACGTTATATAGTATTACGTTATAACGTATAACGTTATGTAGTATTACGTTATAACGTATAACGTTATATAGTATTACGTTATAACGTTATATAGTATCACCATATAACGTATAACGTTATATAGTATTACGTTATAACGTATAACGTTATATAGTATTACGTTATAACGTATAACGTTATATAGTATTACCATATAACGTATAACATTATATAGTATTACGTTATAACGTATAACGTTATATTGTATCACCATGTAACGTATAACGTTATATAGTATTACGTTATAACGTATAACGTTATATAGTATTACGTTATAACGTATAACGTTATATAGTATTACCATATAACGTATAAAATTATATAGTATTACGTTTAACGTATAACGTTATATAGTATCACCATGTAACGTATAACGTTATATAGTATTACGTTATAACGTATAACGTTATATAGTATTACGTTATGACGTATAACGTTATATGGTATTACCATATAACGTATAGCGTTATATAGTATTACGTTATAACGTTATATAGTTTCACCATATAACGTATAACGTTATATAGTTTCACCATATAACGTATAACGTTATATAGTATTACGTTGTAACGTATAACGTTATAACGTATAACGTTATATAGTATTACGTTATAACGTATAACGTTATATAGTATTACGTTATAACGTATAACGTTATATAGTATTACGTTATAACGTATAACATTATATAGTATTACGTTATAACGTATAACGTTATATAGTATTACGTTATAACGTATAACGTTATGTAGTATTACGTTATAACGTATAACGTTATATAGTATTACGTTATAACGTATAACGTTATATAGTATTACGTTATAACGTATAACGTTATATAGTATTACGTTATATCGTATAACGTTACATAGTATTACGTTATAACGTATAACGTTATATAGTATTACGTTATAACGTATAACGCTATATAGTATTACGTTATAACGTATAACGTTATATAGTATTACGTTATAACGTATAACGTTATATAGTATTACGTTATAACGTATAACGTTATATAGTATTACGTTATAACGTATAACGTTATATAGTATTACGTTATAACGTATAACGTTATATAGTATTACGATATAACGTATAACGTTATATAGTATCACCATGTAACGTATAACGTTATATAGTATTACGTTATAACGTATAACGTTATATAGTATTACGTTATAACGTATAACGTTATATAGTATTACGTTATAACGTATAACGTTATATAGTATTACGTTATATCGTATAACGTTATATAGTATTACGTTATAACGTATAACGTCATATAGTACTACTTTATAACGTATAACGTTATATAGTATTACGTTATAACGTATAACGTTATATAGTATTACGTTATAACGTATAACATTATATAGTATTACGTTATAAAGTATAACGTTATATAGTATCACCATGTAACGTATAACGTTATATAGTATTACGTTATAACGTATAACGTTATATTGTATTACGTTATAACGTATAACGTTATGTAGTATTACGTTATAACGTATAACGTTATGTAGTATTACGTTATAACGTATAACGTTATATAGTATTACGTTATAACGTTATATAGTATCACCATATAACGTATAACGTTATATAGTATTACGTTATAACGTATAACGTTATATAGTATTACGTTATAACCTATAACGTTATATAGTATTACCATATAACGTATAACATTATATAGTATTACGTTATAACGTATAACGTTATATAGTATCACCATGTAACGTATAACGTTATATAGTATTACGTTATAACGTATAACGTTATATAGTATTACGTTATAACGTATAACGTTATATAGTATTACCATATAACGTATAACATTATATAGTATTACGTTATAACGTATAACGTTATATAGTATCACCATGTAACGTATAACGTTATATAGTATTACGTTATAACGTATAACGTTATATAGTATTACGTTATAACGTATAACGTTATATAGTATTACGTTATAACGTATAACGTTATATAGTATTACGTTATGACGTATAACGTTATATGGTATTACCATATAACGTATAGCGTTATATAGTATTACGTTATAACGTATAACGTTATATGGTATTACCATATAACGTATAGCGTTATATAGTATTACGTTATAACGTTATATAGTATCACCATGTAACGTATAACGTTATATAGTATTACGTTACAACGTATAACGTTATATAGTATTACGTTATAACGTATAACGTTATATAGTATTACGTTATAACGTATAACGTTATATAGTATTACGTTATAACGTATAACGTTATATAGTATTACGTTGTAACGTATAACGTTATATAGTATCACCATGTAACGTATAACGTTATATAGTATTACGTTATAACGTATAACGTTATATAGTATTACGTTATAACGTATAACGTTATATAGTATTACGTTATGACGTATAACGTTATATGGTATTACCATATAACGTATAGCGTTATGTAGTATTACGTTATAACGTTATATAGTTTCACCATATAACGTATAACGTTATATAGTATTACGTTATAACGTATAACGTTATAACGTATAACGTTATATAGTATTACGTTATAACGTATAACGTTATATAGTATTACGTTATAACGTATAACCTTATATAGTATTACGTTATAACGTATAACGTTATATAGTATTACGTTATGACGTATAACGTTATATGGAATTACCATATAACGTATAACGTTATATAGTATTACGTTATAAAGTATAACGTTATATAGTATCACCATGTAACGTATAACGTTATATAGTATCACCATGTAACGTATAACGTTATATAGTATTACGTTATAACGTATAACGTCATGTAGTATTACGTTATAAGGTATAACGTTATGTAGTATTACGTTATGACGTATAACGTTATATAGTATTACGTTATAACGTATAACGTTATATAGTATTACGTTATAACGTATAACGTTATGTAGTATTACGTTATAAGGTATAACGTTATGTAGTATTACGTTATAACGTATAACGTTATATAGTATTACGTTATAACGTATAACGTTATATAGTATCACCATGTAACGTATAACGTTATATAGTATCACCATGTAACGTATAACGTTATATAGTATTACGTTATAACGTATAACGTTATATAGTATTACGTTATAACGTATAACGTTATATAGTATTACGTTATAACGTATAACGTTATGTAGTATTACGTTATAACGTATAACGTTATATAGTATTACGTTATAACGTATAACGTTATATAGTATTACGTTATAACGTATAACGTTATATAGTATTACGTTATAACGTATAACGTTATATAGTATTACGTTATAACGTATAACGTTATATAGTATCACCATGTAACGTATAACGTTATATAGTATTACGTTATAACGTATAACGTTATATAGTATTACGTTATAACGTATAACGTTATATAGTATTACGTTATAACGTATAACGTTATATAGTATTACGTTATATCGTATAACGTTATATAGTATTACGTTATAACGTATAACGTCATATAGTACTACTTTATAACGTATAACGTTATATAGTATTACGTTATAACGTATAACGTTATATAGTATTACGTTATAACGTATAACATTATATAGTATTACGTTATAAAGTATAACGTTATATAGTATCACCATGTAACGTATAACGTTATATAGTATTACGTTATAACGTATAACGTTATATTGTATTACGTTATAACGTATAACGTTATGTAGTATTACGTTATAACGTATAACGTTATGTAGTATTACGTTATAACGTATAACGTTATATAGTATTACGTTATAACGTTATATAGTATCACCATATAACGTATAACGTTATATAGTATTACGTTATAACGTATAACGTTATATAGTATTACGTTATAACCTATAACGTTATATAGTATTACCATATAACGTATAACATTATATAGTATTACGTTATAACGTATAACGTTATATAGTATCACCATGTAACGTATAACGTTATATAGTATTACGTTATAACGTATAACGTTATATAGTATTACGTTATAACGTATAACGTTATATAGTATTACCATATAACGTATAACATTATATAGTATTACGTTATAACGTATAACGTTATATAGTATCACCATGTAACGTATAACGTTATATAGTATTACGTTATAACGTATAACGTTATATAGTATTACGTTATAACGTATAACGTTATATAGTATTACGTTATAACGTATAACGTTATATAGTATTACGTTATGACGTATAACGTTATATGGTATTACCATATAACGTATAGCGTTATATAGTATTACGTTATAACGTTATATAGTATCACCATGTAACGTATAACGTTATATAGTATTACGTTACAACGTATAACGTTATATAGTATTACGTTATAACGTATAGCGTTATATAGTGTTACGTTATAACGTATAACGTTATATAGTATTACGTTATAACGTATAACGATATATAGTATTACGTTATAACGTATAACGTTATATAGTATTACGTTATGACGTATAACGTTATATAGTATTACGTTATACCGTATAACGTTATATAGTATTACGTTATAACGTATAACGTTATATAGTATTACGTTATAACGTTGTATAGTATCACCATATAACGTATAACGTTATATAGTATTACGTTATAACGTATAGCGTTATATAGTGTTACGTTATAACGTATAACGTTATATAGTATTACGTTATAACGTATAACGTTATATAGTATTACGTTATGACGTATAACGTTATATAGTATTACGTTATACCGTATAACGTTATATAGTATTACGTTATAACGTATAACGTTATATAGTATTACGTTATAACGTTGTATAGTATCACCATATAACGTATAACGTTATATAGTATTACGTTATAACGTTATATAGTATCACCATATAACGTATAACGTTATATAGTATTACGTTATAACGTATAACGTTATATAGTATTACGTTATAACGTATAACGTTATATAGTATTACGTTATAACGTATAACGTTATATAGTATTACCATATAACGTATATCGTTATATAGTATTACCTTATAACGTATAACGTTATATAGTATTACGTTATAACATATAACGTTATATAGTATTACGTTATGACGTATAACGTTATATGGTATTACCATATAACGTATAGCGTTATATAGTATTACGTTATAACGTTATATAGTTTCACCATATAACGTATAACGTTATATAGTATTACGTTATAACGTATAACGTTATAACGTATAACGTTATATAGTATTACGTTATAACGTATAACGTTATATAGTATTACGTTATAACGTATAACCTTATATAGTATTACGTTATAACGTATAACGTTATATAGTATTACGTTATGACGTATAACGTTATATGGTATTACCATATAACGTATAACGTTATATAGTATTACGTTATAACGTATAACGTTATATAGTATCACCATGTAACGTATAACGTTATATAGTATCACCATGTAACGTATAACGTTATATAGTATTACGTTATAACGTATAACGTCATGTAGTATTACGTTATAACGTATAACGTTATGTAGTATTACGTTATGACGTATAACGTTATATAGTATTACGTTATAACGTATAACGTTATATAGTATTACGTTATAACGTATAACGTTATGTAGTATTACGTTATAACGTATAACGTTATGTAGTATTACGTTATAACGTATAACGTTACATAGTATTACGTTATATCGTATAACGTTACATAGTATTACGTTATAACGTATAACGTTACATAGTATTACGTTATAACGTATAACGCTATATAGTATTACGTTATAACGTATAACGCTATATAGTATTACGTTATAACGTATAACGTTATATAGTATTACGTTATAACGTATAACGTTATATAGTATTACGTTATAACGTATAACGTTATATAGTATTACGTTATAACGTATAACGTTATATAGTATTACGTTATAACGTATAACGTTATATAGTATTACGTTATAACGTATAACGTTATATAGTATCACCATGTAACGTATAACGTTATATAGTATTACGTTATAACGTATAACGTTATATAGTATCACCATGTAACGTATAACGTTATATAGTATTACGTTATAACGTATAACGTTATATAGTATTACGTTATAACGTATAACGTTATATAGTATTACCATATAACGTATAACATTATATAGTATTACGTTATAACGTATAACGTTATATAGTATCACCATGTAACGTATAACGTTATATAGTATCACCATGTAACGTATAACGTTATATAGTATTACGTTATAACGTATAACGTTATATAGTATTACGTTATAACGTATAACGTTATATAGTATTACGTTATAACGTATAACGTTATATAGTATTACGTTATATCGTATAACGTTATATAGTATTACGTTATAACGTATAACGTCATATAGTACTACTTTATAACGTATAACGTTATATAGTATTACGTTATAACGTATAACGTTATATAGTATTACGTTATAACGTATAACATTATATAGTATTACTTTATAAAGTATAACGTTATATAGTATCACCATGTAACGTATAACGTTATATAGTATTACGTTATAACGTATAACGTTATATTGTATTACGTTATAACGTATAACGTTATGTAGTATTACGTTATAACGTATAACGTTATGTAGTATTACGTTATAACGTATAACGTTATATAGTATTACGTTATAACGTTATATAGTATCACCATATAACGTATAACGTTATATAGTATTACGTTATAACGTATAACGTTATATAGTATTACGTTATAACCTATAACGTTATATAGTATTACCATATAACGTATAACATTATATAGTATTACGTTATAACGTATAACGTTATATAGTATCACCATGTAACGTATAACGTTATATAGTATTACGTTATAACGTATAACGTTATATAGTATTACGTTATAACGTATAACGTTATATAGTATTACCATATAACGTATAACATTATATAGTATTACGTTATAACGTATAACGTTATATAGTATCACCATGTAACGTATAACGTTATATAGTATTACGTTATAACGTATAACGTTATATAGTATTACGTTATAACGTATAACGTTATATAGTATTACGTTATAACGTATAACGTTATATAGTATTACGTTATGACGTATAACGTTATATGGTATTACCATATAACGTATAGCGTTATATAGTATTACGTTATAACGTTATATAGTATCACCATGTAACGTATAACGTTATATAGTATTACGTTACAACGTATAACGTTATATAGTATTACGTTATAACGTATAACGTTATATAGTGTTACGTTATAACGTATAACGTTATATAGTATTACGTTATAACGTATAACGATATATAGTATTACGTTATAACGTATAACGTTATATAGTATTACGTTATACCGTATAACGTTATATAGTATTACGTTATAACGTATAACGTTATATAGTATTACGTTATAACGTTGTATAGTATCACCATATAACGTATAACGTTATATTGTATTACGTTATAACGTATAACGTTATGTAGTATTACGTTATAACGTATAACGTTATATAGTATTAAGTTATAACGTATAACGTTATATAGTATTACGTTATAACGTATAACGTTATATTGTATTACGTTATAACGTATAACGTTATATAGTATTACGTTATAACGTATAACGTTATATAGTATTACGTTATAACGTATAACGTTATATAGTATTACGTTATGACGTATAACGTTATACGGTATTACCATATAACGTATAGCGTTATGTAGTATTACGTTATAACGTTATATAGTTTCACCATATAACGTATAACGTTATATAGTATTACGTTATAACGTATAACGTTATAACGTATAACGTTATATAGTATTACGTTATAACGTATAACGTTATATAGTATTACGTTATAACGTATAACCTTATATAGTATTACGTTATAACGTATAACGTTATATAGTATTACGTTATGACGTATAACGTTATATGGAATTACCATATAACGTATAACGTTATATAGTATTACGTTATAAAGTATAACGTTATATAGTATCACCATGTAACGTATAACGTTATATAGTATCACCATGTAACGTATAACGTTATATAGTATTACGTTATAACGTATAACGTCATGTAGTATTACGTTATAAGGTATAACGTTATGTAGTATTACGTTATGACGTATAACGTTATATTGTAATACGTTATAACGTATAACGTTATATAGTATTACGTTATAACGTATAACGTTATGTAGTATTACGTTATAAGGTATAACGTTATGTAGTATTACGTTATAACGTATAACGTTATATAGTATTACGTTATAACGTATAACGTTATATAGTATCACCATGTAACGTATAACGTTATATAGTATCACCATGTAACGTATAACGTTATATAGTATTACGTTATAACGTATAACGTCATGTAGTATTACGTTATAACGTATAACGTTATGTAGTATTACGTTATAACGTATAACGTTATATAGTATTACGTTATAACGTATAACGTTATATAGTATTACGTTATATCGTATAACGTTATATAGTATTACGTTATAACGTATAACGTCATATAGTACTACTTTATAACGTATAACGTTATATAGTATTACGTTATAACGTATAACGTTATATAGTATTACGTTATAACGTATAACATTATATAGTATTACGTTATAAAGTATAACGTTATATAGTATCACCATGTAACGTATAACGTTATATAGTATTACGTTATAACGTATAACGTTATATAGTATTACGTTATAACGTATAACGTTATATAGTATTACGTTATAACGTATAACGTTATGTAGTATTACGTTATAACGTATAACGTTATATAGTATTACGTTATAACGTTATATAGTATCACCATATAACGTATAACGTTATATAGTATTACGTTATAACGTATAACGTTATATAGTATTACGTTATAACGTATAACGTTATATAGTATTACCATATAACGTATAACATTATATAGTATTACGTTATAACGTATAACGTTATATTGTATCACCATGTAACGTATAACGTTATATAGTATTACGTTATAACGTATAACGTTATATAGTATTACGTTATAACGTATAACGTTATATAGTATTACCATATAACGTATAAAATTATATAGTATTACGTTTAACGTATAACGTTATATAGTATCACCATGTAACGTATAACGTTATATAGTATTACGTTATAACGTATAACGTTATATAGTATTACGTTATGACGTATAACGTTATATGGTATTACCATATAACGTATAGCGTTATATAGTATTACGTTATAACGTTATATAGTTTCACCATATAACGTATAACGTTATATAGTTTCACCATATAACGTATAACGTTATATAGTATTACGTTGTAACGTATAACGTTATAACGTATAACGTTATATAGTATTACGTTATAACGTATAACGTTATATAGTATTACGTTATAACGTATAACGTTATATAGTATTACGTTATAACGTATAACATTATATAGTATTACGTTATAACGTATAACGTTATATAGTATTACGTTATAACGTATAACGTTATGTAGTATTACGTTATAACGTATAACGTTATATAGTATTACGTTATAACGTATAACGTTATATAGTATTACGTTATAACGTATAACGTTATATAGTATTACGTTATATCGTATAACGTTACATAGTATTACGTTATAACGTATAACGTTATATAGTATTACGTTATAACGTATAACGCTATATAGTATTACGTTATAACGTATAACGTTATATAGTATTACGTTATAACGTATAACGTTATATAGTATTACGTTATAACGTATAACGTTATATAGTATTACGTTATAACGTATAACGTTATATAGTATTACGTTATAACGTATAACGTTATATAGTATTACGATATAACGTATAACGTTATATAGTATCACCATGTAACGTATAACGTTATATAGTATTACGTTATAACGTATAACGTTATATAGTATTACGTTATAACGTATAACGTTATATAGTATTACGTTATAACGTATAACGTTATATAGTATTACGTTATATCGTATAACGTTATATAGTATTACGTTATAACGTATAACGTCATATAGTACTACTTTATAACGTATAACGTTATATAGTATTACGTTATAACGTATAACGTTATATAGTATTACGTTATAACGTATAACATTATATAGTATTACGTTATAAAGTATAACGTTATATAGTATCACCATGTAACGTATAACGTTATATAGTATTACGTTATAACGTATAACGTTATATTGTATTACGTTATAACGTATAACGTTATGTAGTATTACGTTATAACGTATAACGTTATGTAGTATTACGTTATAACGTATAACGTTATATAGTATTACGTTATAACGTTATATAGTATCACCATATAACGTATAACGTTATATAGTATTACGTTATAACGTATAACGTTATATAGTATTACGTTATAACCTATAACGTTATATAGTATTACCATATAACGTATAACATTATATAGTATTACGTTATAACGTATAACGTTATATAGTATCACCATGTAACGTATAACGTTATATAGTATTACGTTATAACGTATAACGTTATATAGTATTACGTTATAACGTATAACGTTATATAGTATTACCATATAACGTATAACATTATATAGTATTACGTTATAACGTATAACGTTATATAGTATCACCATGTAACGTATAACGTTATATAGTATTACGTTATAACGTATAACGTTATATAGTATTACGTTATAACGTATAACGTTATATAGTATTACGTTATAACGTATAACGTTATATAGTATTACGTTATGACGTATAACGTTATATGGTATTACCATATAACGTATAGCGTTATATAGTATTACGTTATAACGTATAACGTTATATGGTATTACCATATAACGTATAGCGTTATATAGTATTACGTTATAACGTTATATAGTATCACCATGTAACGTATAACGTTATATAGTATTACGTTACAACGTATAACGTTATATAGTATTACGTTATAACGTATAACGTTATATAGTATTACGTTATAACGTATAACGTTATATAGTATTACGTTATAACGTATAACGTTATATAGTATTACGTTGTAACGTATAACGTTATATAGTATCACCATGTAACGTATAACGTTATATAGTATTACGTTATAACGTATAACGTTATATAGTATTACGTTATAACGTATAACGTTATATAGTATTACGTTATGACGTATAACGTTATATGGTATTACCATATAACGTATAGCGTTATGTAGTATTACGTTATAACGTTATATAGTTTCACCATATAACGTATAACGTTATATAGTATTACGTTATAACGTATAACGTTATAACGTATAACGTTATATAGTATTACGTTATAACGTATAACGTTATATAGTATTACGTTATAACGTATAACCTTATATAGTATTACGTTATAACGTATAACGTTATATAGTATTACGTTATGACGTATAACGTTATATGGAATTACCATATAACGTATAACGTTATATAGTATTACGTTATAAAGTATAACGTTATATAGTATCACCATGTAACGTATAACGTTATATAGTATCACCATGTAACGTATAACGTTATATAGTATTACGTTATAACGTATAACGTCATGTAGTATTACGTTATAAGGTATAACGTTATGTAGTATTACGTTATGACGTATAACGTTATATAGTATTACGTTATAACGTATAACGTTATATAGTATTACGTTATAACGTATAACGTTATGTAGTATTACGTTATAAGGTATAACGTTATGTAGTATTACGTTATAACGTATAACGTTATATAGTATTACGTTATAACGTATAACGTTATATAGTATCACCATGTAACGTATAACGTTATATAGTATCACCATGTAACGTATAACGTTATATAGTATTACGTTATAACGTATAACGTTATATAGTATTACGTTATAACGTATAACGTTATATAGTATTACGTTATAACGTATAACGTTATGTAGTATTACGTTATAACGTATAACGTTATATAGTATTACGTTATAACGTATAACGTTATATAGTATTACGTTATAACGTATAACGTTATATAGTATTACGTTATAACGTATAACGTTATATAGTATTACGTTATAACGTATAACGTTATATAGTATTACGTTATAACGTATAACGTTATATAGTATCACCATGTAACGTATAACGTTATATAGTATTACGTTATAACGTATAACGTTATATAGTATTACGTTATAACGTATAACGTTATATAGTATTACGTTATAACGTATAACGTTATATAGTATTACGTTATATCGTATAACGTTATATAGTATTACGTTATAACGTATAACGTCATATAGTACTACTTTATAACGTATAACGTTATATAGTATTACGTTATAACGTATAACGTTATATAGTATTACGTTATAACGTATAACATTATATAGTATTACGTTATAAAGTATAACGTTATATAGTATCACCATGTAACGTATAACGTTATATAGTATTACGTTATAACGTATAACGTTATATTGTATTACGTTATAACGTATAACGTTATGTAGTATTACGTTATAACGTATAACGTTATGTAGTATTACGTTATAACGTATAACGTTATATAGTATTACGTTATAACGTTATATAGTATCACCATATAACGTATAACGTTATATAGTATTACGTTATAACGTATAACGTTATATAGTATTACGTTATAACCTATAACGTTATATAGTATTACCATATAACGTATAACATTATATAGTATTACGTTATAACGTATAACGTTATATAGTATCACCATGTAACGTATAACGTTATATAGTATTACGTTATAACGTATAACGTTATATAGTATTACGTTATAACGTATAACGTTATATAGTATTACCATATAACGTATAACATTATATAGTATTACGTTATAACGTATAACGTTATATAGTATCACCATGTAACGTATAACGTTATATAGTATTACGTTATAACGTATAACGTTATATAGTATTACGTTATAACGTATAACGTTATATAGTATTACGTTATAACGTATAACGTTATATAGTATTACGTTATGACGTATAACGTTATATGGTATTACCATATAACGTATAGCGTTATATAGTATTACGTTATAACGTTATATAGTATCACCATGTAACGTATAACGTTATATAGTATTACGTTACAACGTATAACGTTATATAGTATTACGTTATAACGTATAGCGTTATATAGTGTTACGTTATAACGTATAACGTTATATAGTATTACGTTATAACGTATAACGATATATAGTATTACGTTATAACGTATAACGTTATATAGTATTACGTTATGACGTATAACGTTATATAGTATTACGTTATACCGTATAACGTTATATAGTATTACGTTATAACGTATAACGTTATATAGTAATACGTTATAACGTTGTATAGTATCACCATATAACGTATAACGTTATATAGTATTACGTTATAACGTATAACGTTATGTAGTATTACGTTATAACGTATAACGTTATATAGTATTAAGTTATAACGTATAACGTTATATAGTATTACGTTATAACGTATAACGTTATATAGTATTACGTTATAACGTATAACGTTATATAGTATTACGTTATAACGTATAACGTTATATAGTATTACGTTATAACGTATAACGTTATATAGTATTACGTTATAACGTATAACGTTATATAGTATTACGTTATAACGTATAACGTTATATAGTATTACGTTGTAACGTATAACGTTATATAGTATCACCATGTAACGTATAACGTTATATAGTATTACGTTATAACGTATAACGTTATATAGTATTACGTTATAACGTATAACGTTATATAGTATTACGTTATGACGTATAACGTTATATGGTATTACCATATAACGTATAGCGTTATGTAGTATTACGTTATAACGTTATATAGTTTCACCATATAACGTATAACGTTATATAGTATTACGTTATAACGTATAACGTTATAACGTATAACGTTATATAGTATTACGTTATAACGTATAACGTTATATAGTATTACGTTATAACGTATAACCTTATATAGTATTACGTTATAACGTATAACGTTATATAGTATTACGTTATGACGTATAACGTTATATGGAATTACCATATAACGTATAACGTTATATAGTATTACGTTATAAAGTATAACGTTATATAGTATCACCATGTAACGTATAACGTTATATAGTATCACCATGTAACGTATAACGTTATATAGTATTACGTTATAACGTATAACGTCATGTAGTATTACGTTATAAGGTATAACGTTATGTAGTATTACGTTATGACGTATAACGTTATATAGTATTACGTTATAACGTATAACGTTATATAGTATTACGTTATAACGTATAACGTTATGTAGTATTACGTTATAAGGTATAACGTTATGTAGTATTACGTTATAACGTATAACGTTATATAGTATTACGTTATAACGTATAACGTTATATAGTATCACCATGTAACGTATAACGTTATATAGTATCACCATGTAACGTATAACGTTATATAGTATTACGTTATAACGTATAACGTCATGTAGTATTACGTTATAACGTATAACGTTATATAGTATTACGTTATAACGTATAACGTTATATAGTATTACGTTATATCGTATAACGTTATATAGTATTACGTTATAACGTATAACGTCATATAGTACTACTTTATAACGTATAACGTTATATAGTATTACGTTATAACGTATAACGTTATATAGTATTACGTTATAACGTACAACATTATATAGTATTACGTTATAAAGTATAACGTTATATAGTATCACCATGTAACGTATAACGTTATATAGTATTACGTTATAACGTATAACGTTATATAGTATTACGTTATAACGTATAACGTTATATAGTATTACGTTATAACGTATAACGTTATGTAGTATTACGTTATAACGTATAACGTTATATAGTATTACGTTATAACGTTATATAGTATCACCATATAACGTATAACGTTATATAGTATTACGTTATAACGTATAACGTTATATAGTATTACGTTATAACGTATAACGTTATATAGTATTACCATATAACGTATAACATTATATAGTATTACGTTATAACGTATAACGTTATATTGTATCACCATGTAACGTATAACGTTATATAGTATTACGTTATAACGTATAACGTTATATAGTATTACGTTATAACGTATAACGTTATATAGTATTACCATATAACGTATAAAATTATATAGTATTACGTTATAACGTATAACGTTATATAGTATCACCATGTAACGTATAACGTTATATAGTATTACGTTATAACGTATAACGTTATATAGTATTACGTTATGACGTATAACGTTATATGGTATTACCATATAACGTATAGCGTTATATAGTATTACGTTATAACGTTATATAGTTTCACCATATAACGTATAACGTTATATAGTATTACGTTATAACGTATAACGTTATAACGTATAACGTTATATAGTATTACGTTATAACGTATAACGTTATATAGTATTACGTTATAACGTATAACGTTATATAGTATTACGTTATAACGTATAACATTATATAGTATTACGTTATAACGTATAACGTTATATAGTATTACGTTATAACGTATAACGTTATGTAGTATTACGTTATAACGTATAACGTTATATAGTATTACGTTATAACGTATAACGTTATATAGTATTACGTTATAACGTATAACATTATATATTATTACGTTATAACGTTATATAGTATCACCATATAACGTATAACGTTATATAGTAGTACGTTATAACGTATAACGTTATATAGTATTACGTTATAACGTATAACGTTATATAGTATTAAGTTATAACGTATAACGTTATATAGTATTACGCTATAACGTTATATAGTATCACCATATAACGTATAACGTTATATAGTATTACGTTATAACGTATAACGTTATATAGTATTACGTTATAACGCATAACGTTATATAGTATTACGTTATAACGTATAACGTTATATAGTATTACGTTATAACGTATAACGTTATATAGTATTACCATATAACGTATATCGTTATATAGTATTACCTTATAACGTATAACGTTATATAGTATTACGTTATAACGTATAACGTTATATAGTATTACGTTATGACGTATAACGTTATATGGTATTACCATATAACGTATAGCGTTATATAGTATTACGTTATAACGTTATATAGTTTCACCATATAACGTATAACGTTATATAGTATTACGTTATAACGTATAACGTTATAACGTATAACGTTATATAGTATTACGTTATAACGTATAACGTTATGTAGTACTACGTTATAAGGTATAACGTTATGTAGTATTACGTTATAACGTATAACGTTATATAGTATTACGTTATAACGTATAACGTTATATAGTATCACCATGTAACGTATAACGTTATATAGTATCACCATGTAACGTATAACGTTATATAGTATTACGTTATAACGTATAACGTCATGTAGTATTACGTTATAACGTATAACGTTATGTAGTATTACGTTATAACGTATAACGCTATGTAGTATTACGTTATAACGTATAACGTTATATAGTATTACGTTATATCGTATAACGTTATATAGTATTACGTTATAACGTATAACGTTATATAGTATTACGTTATAACGTATAACGCTATATAGTATTACGTTATAACGTATAACGTTATATAGTATTACGTTATAACGTATAACGTTATATAGTATTACGTTATAACGTATAACGTTATATAGTATTACGTTATAACGTATAACGTTATATAGTATTACGTTATAACGTATAACGTTATATAGTATTACGTTATAACGTATAACATTGTATAGTATTACGTTATAAAGTATAACGTTATATAGTATCACCATGTAACGTATAACGTTATATAGTATTACGTTATAACGTATAACGTTATATAGTATTACGTTATAACGTATAACGTTATATAGTATTACGTTATAACGTATAACGTTATGTAGTATTACGTTATAACGTATAACGTTATATAGTATTACGTTATAACGTTATATATTATCACCATATAACGTATAACGTTATATAGTATTACGTTATAACGTATAACGTTATATAGTATTACGTTATAACGTATAACGTTATATAGTATTACGTTATAACGTATAACGTTATATAGTATTACCATATAACGTATAACATTATATAGTATTACGTTATAACGTATAACGTTATATAGTATCACCATGTAACGTATAACGTTATATAGTATTACGTTATAACGTATAACGTTATATAGTATTACGTTATAACGTATAACGTTATATAGTATTACCATATAACGTATAACATTATATAGTATTACGTTATAACGTATAACGTTATATAGTATCACCATGTAACGTATAACGTTATATAGTATTACGTTATAACGTATAACGTTATATAGTATTACGTTATAACGTATAACGTTATATAGTATTACGTTATAACGTATAACGTTATATAGTATTACGTTATAACGTTATATATTATCACCATATAACGTATAACGTTATATAGTATTACGTTATAACGTATAACGTTATATAGTATTACGTTATAACGTATAACGTTATATAGTATTACGTTATAACGTATAACGTTATATAGTATTACCATATAACGTATAACATTATATAGTATTACGTTATAACGTATAACGTTATATAGTATCACCATGTAACGTATAACGTTATATAGTATTACGTTATAACGTATAACGTTATATAGTATTACGTTATAACGTATAACGTTATATAGTATTACCATATAACGTATAACATTATATAGTATTACGTTATAACGTATAACGTTATATAGTATCACCATGTAACGTATAACGTTATATAGTATTACGTTATAACGTATAACGTTATATAGTATTACGTTATAACGTATAACGTTATATAGTATTACGTTATAACGTATAACGTTATATAGTATTACGTTATAACGTATAACGTTATATAGTATTAAGTTATAACGTATAACGTTATATAGTATTACGTTATAACGTTATATAGTATCACCATATAACGTATAACGTTATATAGTATTACGTTATAACGTATAACGTTATATAGTATCACCATGTAACGTATAACGTTATATAGTATCACCATGTAACGTATAACGTTATATAGTATTACGTTATAACGTATAACGTCATGTAGTATTACGTTATAACGTATAACGTTATGTAGTATTACGTTATAACGTATAACGTTATGTAGTATTACGTTATAACGTATAACGTTATATAGTATTACGTTATATCGTATAACGTTATATAGTATTACGTTATAACGTATAACGTTATATAGCATTACGTTATAACGTATAACGCTATATAGTATTACGTTATAACGTATAACGTTATATAGTATTACGTTATAACGTATAACGTTATATAGTATTACGTTATAACGTATAACGTTATATAGTATTACGTTATAACGTATAACGTTATATAGTATTACGTTATAACGTATAACGTTATATAGTATCACCATGTAACGTATAACGTTATATAGTATTACGTTATAACGTATAACGTTATATAGTATTACGTTATAACGTATAACGTTATATAGTATTACGTTATAACGTATAACGTTATATAGTATTACGTTATAACGTATAACATTATATAGTATTACGTTATAAAGTATAACGTTATATAGTATCACCATGTAACGTATAACGTTATATAGTATTACGTTATAACGTATAACGTTATATAGTATTACGTTATAACGTATAACGTTATATAGTATTACGTTATAACGTATAACGTTATGTAGTATTACGTTATAACGTATAACGTTATATAGTATTACGTTATAACGTTATATAGTATCACCATATAACGTATAACGTTATATAGTATTACGTTATAACGTATAACGTTATATAGTATTACGTTATAACGTATAACGTTATATAGTATTACGTTATAACGTATAACGTTATATAGTATTACCATATAACGTATAACATTATATAGTATTACGTTATAACGTATAACGTTATATAGTATCACCATGTAACGTATAACGTTATATAGTATTACGTTATAACGTATAACGTTATATAGTATTACGTTATAACGTATAACGTTATATAGTATTACCATATAACGTATAACATTATATAGTATTACGTTATAACGTATAACGTTATATAGTATCACCATGTAACGTATAACGTTATATAGTATTACGTTATAACGTATAACGTTATATAGTATTACGTTATAACGTATAACGTTATATAGTATTACGTTATAACGTATAACGTTATATAGTATTACGTTATAACGTATAACGTTATATAGTATTAAGTTATAACGTATAACGTTATATAGTATTACGTTATAACGTTATATAGTATTACGTTATAACGTTATATAGTATCACCATATAACGTATAACGTTATATAGTATTACGTTATAACGTATAACGTTATATAGTATTACGTTATAACGTATAACGTTATATAGTATTACGTTATAACGTATAACGTTATATAGTATTACGTTATAACGTATAACGTTATATAGTATTACGTTATAACGTATAACGTTATATAGTATTACGTTATAACGTATAACGTTATATAGTATCACCATGTAACGTATAACGTTATATAGTATTACGTTATAACGTATAACGTTATATAGTATTACGTTATAACGTATAACGTTATATAGTATTACGTTATAACGTATAACGTTATATAGTATTTATCGTATAACGTTATATAGTATTACGTTATAACGTATAACGTCATATAGTACTACTTTATAACGTATAACGTTATATAGTATTACGTTATAACGTATAACGTTATAGTATTACGTTATAACGTATAACGTTATATAGTATTACGTTATGACGTATAACGTTATATGGTATTACCATATACGTATAGCGTTATATAGTATTACGTTATAACGTTATATAGTATCACCATGTAACGTATAACGTTATATAGTATTACGTTACAACGTATAACGTTATATAGTATTACGTTATAACGTATAACGTTATATAGTGTTACGTTATAACGTATAACGTTATGATAGTATTACGTTATAACGTATAACGATATATAGTATTACGTTATAACGTATAACGTTATAGTAGTATTACGTTATGACGTATAACGATATATAGTATTACGTTATAACGTATAACGTTATTATAGTATTACGTTATGACGTATAACGTTATATAGTATTACGTTATAACGTTGTATAGTATCACCATATAACATATAACGTTATATAGTATTACGTTATAACGTATAACGTTATGTAGTATTACGTTATAACGTATAACGTTATATAGTATTAAGTTATAACGTATAACGTTATATAGTATTACGTATAACGTATAACGTTATATAGTATTACGTTATAACGTATAACGTTATATAGTATTACGTTATAACGTATAACGTTATATAGTATTACGTTATAACGTACTAACGTTATATAGTATTACGTTATAACGTATAACGTTATATAGTATTACGTTATAACGTATAACGTTATATAGTATTACGTTGTAACGTATAACGTTATATAGTATCACCATGTAACGTATAACGTTATATAGTATTACGTTATAACGTATAACGTTATATAGTATTACGTTATAACGTATAACGTTATATAGTATTACGTTATGACGTATAACGTTATATGGTATTACCATATAACGTATAGCGTTATGTAGTATTACGTTATAACGTTATATAGTTTCACCATATAACGTATAACGTTATATAGTATTACGTTATAACGTATAACGTTATAACGTATAACGTTATATAGTATTACGTTATAACGTATAACGTTATATAGTATTACGTTATAACGTATAACCTTATATAGTATTACGTTATAACGTATAACGTTATATAGTATTACGTTATGACGTATAACGTTATATGGAATTACCATATAACGTATAACGTTATATAGTATTACGTTATAAAGTATAACGTTATATAGTATCACCATGTAACGTATAACGTTATATAGTATCACCATGTAACGTATAACGTTATATAGTATTACGTTATAACGTATAACGTCCATGTAGTATTACGTTATAAGGTATAACGTTATGTAGTATTACGTTATGACGTATAACGTTATATAGTATTACGTTATAACGTATAACGTTATATAGTATTACGTTATAACGTATAACGTTATGTAGTATTACGTTATAAGGGTATAACGTTATGTAGTATTACGTTATAACGTATAACGTTATATAGTATTACGTTATAACGTATAACGTTATATAGTATCACCATGTAACGTATAACGTTATATAGTATCACCATGTAACGTATAACGTTATATAGTATTACGTTATAACGTATAACGTCATGTAGTATTACGTTATAACGTATAACGTTATGTAGTATTACGTTATAACGTATAACGTTATGTAGTATTACGTTATACCGTATAACGTTATATAGTATTACGTTATAACGTATAACGTTATATAGTATTACGTTATATCGTATAACGTTATATAGTATTACGTTAAAACGTATAACGTCATATAGTACTACTTTATAACGTATAACGTTATATAGTATTACGTTATAACGTATAACGTTATATAGTATTACGTTATAGACGTACAACATTATATAGTATTACGTTATAAAGTATAACGTTATATAGTATCACCATGTAACGTATAACGTTATATAGTATTACGTTATAACGTATAACGTTATATAGTATTACGTTATAACGTATAACGTTATATAGTATTACGTTATAACGTATAACGTTATGTAGTATTACGTTATAACGTATAAACGTTATATAGTATTACGTTATAACGTTATATAGTATCACCATATAACGTATAACGTTATATAGTATTACGTTATAACGTATAACGTTATATAGTATTACGTTATAACGTATAACGTTATATAGTATTACCATATAACGTATAACATTATATAGTATTACGTTATAACGTATAACGTTATATTGTATCACCATGTAACGTATAACGTTATATAGTATTACGTTATAACGTATAACGTTATATAGTATTACGTTAGAACGTATAACGTTATATAGTATTACCATATAACGTATAAAATTATATAGTATTACGTTATAACGTATAACGTTATATAGTATCACCATGTAACGCTATAACGTTATATAGTATTACGTTATAACGTATAACGTTATATAGTATTACGTTATGACGTATAACGTTATATGGTATTACCATATAACGTATAGCGTTATATAGTATTACGTTATAACGTTATATAGTTTCACCATATAACGTATAACGTTATATAGTATTACGTTATAACGTATAACGTTATAACGTATAACGTTATATAGTATTACGTTATAACGTATAACGTTATATAGTATTACGTTATAACGTATAACGTTATATAGTATTACGTTATAACGTATAACGTTATATAGTATTACGTTATAACGTATAACATTATATAGTATTACGTTATAACGTATAACGTTACTATAGTATTACGTTATAACGTATAACGCTATGTAGTATTACGTTATAACGTATAACGTTATATAGTATTACGTTATAACGTATAACGTTATATAGTATTACGTTATAACGTATAACATTATATATTATTACGTTATAACGTTATATAGTATCACCATATAACGTATAACGTTATATAGTAGTAGGTTATAACGTATAACGTTATATAGTATTACGTTATAACGTATAACGTTATATAGTATTAAGTTATAACGTATAACGTTATATAGTATTACGCTATAACGTTATATAGTATCACCATATAACGTATAACGTTATATAGTATTACGTTATAACGTATAACGTTATATAGTATTACGTTATAACGCATAACGTTATATAGTATTACGTTATAACGTATAACGTTATATAGTATTACGTTATAACGTATAACGTTATATAGTATTACCCATATAACGTATATCGTTATATAGTATTACCTTATAACGTATAACGTTATATAGTATTACGTTATAACGTATAACGTTATATAGTATTACGTTATGACGTATAACGTTATATGGTATTACCATATAACGTATAGCGTTATATAGTATTACGTTATAACGTTATATAGTTTCACCATATAAAGTATAACGTTATATAGTATTACGTTATAACGTATAACGTTATAACGTATAACGTTATATAGTATTACGTTATAACGTATAACGTTATGTAGTACTACGTTATAAGGTATAACGTTAGTAGTATTACGTTATAACGTATAACGTTATATAGTATTACGTTATAACGTATAACGTTATATAGTATCACCATGTAACGTATAACGTTATATAGTATCACCATGTAACGTATAACGTTATATAGTATTACGTTATAACGTATAACGTTATGTAGTATTACGTTATAACGTATAACGTTATGTAGTATTACGTTATAACGTATAACGTTATATAGTATTACGTTATATCGTATAACGTTATATAGTATTACGTTATAACGTATAACGTTATATAGTATTACGTTATAACGTATAACGCTATATAGTATTACGTTATAACGTATAACGTTATATAGTATTACGTTATAACGTATAACGTTATATAGTATTACGTTATAACGTATAACGTTATATAGTATTACGTTATAACGTATAACGTTATATAGTATTACGTTATAACGTATAACGTTATATAGTATCACCATGTAACGTATAACGTTATATAGTATTACGTTATAACGTATAACGTTATATAGTATTACGTTATAACGTATAACGTTATATAGTATTACGTTATAACGTATAACGTTATATAGTATTACGTTATAACGTATAACATTATATAGTTATTACGTTATAAAGTATAACGTTATATAGTATCACCATGTAAACGTATAACGTTATATAGTATTACGTTATAACGTATACCATGTAACGTATAACGTTATATAGTATTACGTTATAACGTATAACGTTATATAGTATTACGTTATAACGTATAACGTTATATAGTATTACGTTATAACGTATAACGTTATGTAGTATTACGTTATAACGTATAACGTTATATAGTATTACGTTATAACGTTATATAGTATCACCATATAACGTATAACGTTATATAGTATTACGTTATAACGTATAACGTTATATAGTATCACCATGTAACGTATAACGTTATATAGTATTACGTTATAACGTATAACGTTATATAGTATTTACGTTATAACGTATAACGTTATATAGTATTACGTTATAACGTATACGTTATATAGTATTACCATATAACGTATAACATTATATAGTATTACGTTATAACGTATAACGTTATATAGTATCACCATGTAACGTATAACGTTATATAGTATTACGTTAACGTATAACGTTATATAGTATTACGTTATAACGTATAACGTTATATAGTATTACGTTATAAAGTATAACGTTATATAGTATTACGTTATAACGTATAACGTTATATAGTATTAAGTTATAACGTATAACGTTATATAGTATTACGTTATAACGTTATATAGTATTACGTTATAACGTATAACGTTATATAGTATTACGTTATAACGTATAACGTTATATAGTATTACGTTATAACGTATAACGTTATATAGTATTACGTTATATCGTATAACGTTATATAGTATTACGTTATAAACGTATAACGTCATATAGTACTACTTTATAACGTATAACGTTATATAGTATTACGTTATAACGTATAACGTTATATAGTATTACGTTATAACGTATAACATTATATAGTATTACGTTATAAAGTATAACGTTATATAGTATCACCATGTAACGTATAACGTTATATAGTATTACGTTATAACGTATAACGTTATATTGTATTACGTTATAACGTATAACGTTATGTAGTATTACGTTATAACGTATAACGTTATGTAGTATTACGTTATAACGTATAACGTTATATAGTATTACGTTATAACGTTATATAGTATCACCATATAACGTATAACGTATATAGTATTACGTTATAACGTATAACGTTATATAGTATTACGTTATAACCTATAACGTTATATAGTATTACCATATAACGTATAACATTATATAGTATTACGTTATAACGTATAACGTTATATAGTATCACCATGTAACGTATAACGTTATATAGTATTACGTTATAACGTATAACGTTATATAGTATTACGTTATAACGTATAACGTTATATAGTATTACCATATAACGTATAACATTATATAGTATTACGTTATAACGTATAACGTTATATAGTATCACCATGTAACGTATAACGTTATATAGTATTACGTTGTAACGTATAACGTTATATAGTATTACGTTATAAACGTATAACGTTATATAGTATTACGTTATAACGTATAACGTTATATAGTATTACGTTATGACGTATAACGTTATACGGTATTACCATATAACGTATAGCGTTATATAGTATTACGTTATAACGTTATATAGTATCACCATGTAACGTATAACGTTATATAGTATTACGTTACAACGTATAACGTTATATAGTATTACGTTATAACGTATAACGTTATATAGTGTTACGTTATAACGTATAACGTTATATAGTATTACGTTATAACGTATTAACGATATATAGTATTACGTTATAACGTATAACGTTATATAGTATTACGTTATGACGTATAACGTATATAGTATTACGTTATACCATATAACGTTATATAGTATTACGTTATAACGTATAACGTTATATAGTATTACGTTATAACGTTGTATAGTATCACCATATAACGTATAACGTTATATAGTATTACGTTATAACGTATAACGTTATGTAGTATTACGTTATAACGTATAACGTTATATAGTATTAAGTTATAACGTATAACGTTATATAGTATTACGTATAACGTATAACGTTATATAGTTTACGTTATAACCTATAACGTTATATAGTATTACCATATAACGTATAACATTATATAGTATTACGTTTATAACGTATAACGTTATATAGTATCACCATGTAACGTATAACGTTATATAGTATTACGTTATAACGTATAACGTTATATAGTATTACGTTATAACGTATAACGTTATATAGTATTACCATATAACGTATAACATTATATAGTATTACGTTATAACGTATAACGTTATATAGTATCACCATGTAACGTATAACGTTATATAGTATTACGTTGTAACGTATAACGTTATATAGTATTACGTTATAACGTATAACGTTATATAGTATTACGTTATAACGTATAACGTTATATAGTATTACGTTATGACGTATAACGTTATATGGTATTACCATATAACGTATAGCGTTATATAGTATTACGTTTATAACGTTATATAGTATCACCATGTAACGTATAACGTTATATAGTATTACGTTACAACGTATAACGTTATATAGTATTACGTTATAACGTATAACGTTATATAGTGTTACGTTATAACGTATAACGTTATATAGTATTACGTTATAACGTATAACGATATATAGTATTACGTTATAACGTATAACGTTATATAGTATTACGTTATGACGTATAACGTTATATAGTATTACGTTATACCATATAACGTTATATAGTATTACGTTATAACGTATAACGTTATATAGTATTACGTTATAACGTTGTATAGTATCACCATATAACGTATAACGTTATATAGTATTACGTTATAACGTATAACGTTATGTAGTATTACGTTATAACGTATAACGTTATATAGTATTAAGTTATAACGTATAACGTTATATAGTATTACGTTATAACGTATAACGTTATATAGTATTACGTTATGACGTATAACGTTATATGGTATTATCATATAACGTATAGCGTTATGTAGTATTACGTTATAACGTTATATAGTTTCACCATATAACGTATAACGTTATATAGTATTACGTTATAACGTATAACGTTATAACGTATAACGTTATATAGTATTACGTTATAACGTATAAAGTTATATAGTATTACGTTATAACGTATAACCTTATATAGTATTACGTTATAACGTATAACGTTATATAGTATTACGTTATGACGTATAACGTTATATAGTATCACCATGTAACGTATAACGTTATATAGTATTACGTTACAAATCGTATAACGTTATATAGTATTACGTTATAACGTATAACGTTATATAGTGTTACGTTATAACGTATAACGTTATATAGTATTACGTTATAACGTATAACGATATATAGTATTACGTTATAACGTATAACGTTATATAGTATTACGTTATGACGTATAACGTTATATAGTATTACGTTATACCATATAACGTTATATAGTATTACGTTATAACGTATAACGTTATATAGTATTACGTTATAACGTTGTATAGTATCACCATTATAACGTATAACGTTATATAGTATTACGTTATAACGTATAACGTTATGTAGTATTACGTTATAACGTATAACGTTATATAGTATTAAGTTATAACGTATAACGTTATATAGTATTACGTTATAACGTATAACGTTATATAGTATTACGTTATGACGTATAACGTTATATGGTATTATCATATAACGTATAGCGTTATGTAGTATTACGTTATAACGTTAATAGTTTCACCATATAACGTATAACGTTATATAGTATCACCATGTAACGTATAACGTTATATAGTATCACCATGTAACGTATAACGTTATATAGTATTACGTTATAACGTATAACGTCATGTAGTATTACGTTATAAGGTATAACGTTATGTAGTATTACGTTATGACGTATAACGTTATATAGTATTACGTTATAACGTATAACGTTATATAGTATTACGTTATAACGTATAACGTTATGTAGTATTCCGTTATAAGGTATAACGTTATGTAGTATACGTTATAACGTATAACTTTATATAGTATTACGTTATAACGTATAACGTTATATAGTATCACCATGTAACGTATAACGTTATATAGTATCACCATGTAACGTATAACGTTATATAGTATTACGTTATAACGTATAACGTCATGTAGTATTACGTTATAACGTATAACGTTATGTAGTATTACGTTATAACGTATAACGTTTATGTAGTATTACGTTATACCGTATAACGTTATATAGTATTACGTTATAACGTATAACGTTATATAGTATTACGTTATAACGTTGTATAGTATCACCATATAACGTATAACGTTATATAGTATTACGTTATAACGTTATATAGTATCACCATATAACGTATAACGTTATATAGTACTACGTTATAACGTATAACGTTATATAGTATTACGTTATGACGTATAACGTTATATGGTATTACCATATAACGTATAACGCTATATAGTATTACGTTATAACGTATAACGTTATATAGTATTACGTTATAACGTATAACGTTATATAGTATTACGTTATAACGTATAACGATATATAGTATTACGTTATAACGTATAACGTTATATAGTATTACGTTATAACGTATAACGTTATATAGTATCACCATGTAACGTATAACGTTATATAGTATTACGTTATAACGTATAACGTTATATAGTATTACGTTATAACGTATAACGTTATATAGTATTACGTTATAACGTATAACGTTATATAGTATTACGTTATATCGTATAACGTTATATAGTATTACGTTATAACGTATAACGTCATATAGTACTACTTTATAACGTATAACGTCATATAGTATTACGTTATAACGTATAACGTTATATAGTATTACGTTATAACGTATAACGTTATATAGTATTACGTTATAACGTATAACGTTATGTAGTATTACGTTATAACGTATAACGTTATATAGTATTACGTTATAACGTATAACGTTATATAGTATTACGTTATAACGTATAACGTTATATAGTATCACCATGTAACGTATAACGTTATATAGTATTACGTTGTAACGTATAACGTTATATAGTATTACGTTATAACGTATAACGTTATATAGTATTACGTTATAACGTATAGCGTTATATAGTATTACGTTATAACGTTATATAGTATCACCATGTAACGTATAACGTTATATAGTATTACGTTACAACGTATAACGTTATATAGTATTACGTTATAACGTATAACGTTATATAGTGTTACGTTATAACGTATAACGTTATATAGTATTAAGTTATAACGTATAACGTTATATAGTATTACGTTATAACGTTATATAGTATTACGTTATAACGTATAACGTTATATAGTATTACGTTATAACGTATAACGTTATATAGTATTACGTTATAACGTATAACGTTATATAGTATTACGTTATATCGTATAACGTTATATAGTATTACGTTATAACGTATAACGTCATATAGTACTACTTTATAACGTATAACGTTATATAGTATTACGTTATAACGTATAACGTTATATAGTATTACGTTATAACGTATAACATTATATAGTATTACGTTATAAAGTATAACGTTATATAGTATCACCATGTAACGTATAACGTTATATAGTATTACGTTATAACGTATAACGTTATATTGTATTACGTTATAACGTATAACGTTATGTAGTATTACGTTATAACGTATAACGTTATGTAGTATTACGTTATAACGTATAACGTTATATAGTATTACGTTATAACGTTATATAGTATCACCATATAACGTATAACGTTATATAGTATTACGTTATAACGTATAACGTTATATAGTATTACGTTATAACCTATAACGTTATATAGTATTACCATATAACGTATAACATTATATAGTATTACGTTATAACGTATAACGTTATATAGTATCACCATGTAACGTATAACGTTATATAGTATTACGTTATAACGTATAACGTTATATAGTATTACGTTATAACGTATAACGTTATATAGTATTACCATATAACGTATAACATTATATAGTATTACGTTATAACGTATAACGTTATATAGTATCACCATGTAACGTATAACGTTATATAGTATTACGTTGTAACGTATAACGTTATATAGTATTACGTTATAACGTATAACGTTATATAGTATTACGTTATAACGTATAACGTTATATAGTATTACGTTATGACGTATAACGTTATATGGTATTACCATATAACGTATAGCGTTATATAGTATTACGTTATAACGTTATATAGTATCACCATGTAACGTATAACGTTATATAGTATTACGTTACAACGTATAACGTTATATAGTATTACGTTATAACGTATAACGTTATATAGTGTTACGTTATAACGTATAACGTTATATAGTATTACGTTATAACGTATAACGATATATAGTATTACGTTATAACGTATAACGTTATATAGTATTACGTTATGACGTATAACGTTATATAGTATTACGTTATACCATATAACGTTATATAGTATTACGTTATAACGTATAACGTTATATAGTATTACGTTATAACGTTGTATAGTATCACCATATAACGTATAACGTTATATAGTATTACGTTATAACGTATAACGTTATGTAGTATTACGTTATAACGTATAACGTTATATAGTATTAAGTTATAACGTATAACGTTATATAGTATTACGTTATAACGTATAACGTTATATAGTATTACGTTATAACCTATAACGTTATATAGTATTACCATATAACGTATAACATTATATAGTATTACGTTATAACGTATAACGTTATATAGTATCACCATGTAACGTATAACGTTATATAGTATTACGTTATAACGTATAACGTTATATAGTATTACGTTATAACGTATAACGTTATATAGTATTACCATATAACGTATAACATTATATAGTATTACGTTATAACGTATAACGTTATATAGTATCACCATGTAACGTATAACGTTATATAGTATTACGTTGTAACGTATAACGTTATATAGTATTACGTTATAACGTATAACGTTATATAGTATTACGTTATAACGTATAACGTTATATAGTATTACGTTATGACGTATAACGTTATATGGTATTACCATATAACGTATAGCGTTATATAGTATTACGTTATAACGTTATATAGTATCACCATGTAACGTATAACGTTATATAGTATTACGTTACAACGTATAACGTTATATAGTATTACGTTATAACGTATAACGTTATATAGTGTTACGTTATAACGTATAACGTTATATAGTATTACGTTATAACGTATAACGATATATAGTATTACGTTATAACGTATAACGTTATATAGTATTACGTTATGACGTATAACGTTATATAGTATTACGTTATACCATATAACGTTATATAGTATTACGTTATAACGTATAACGTTATATAGTATTACGTTATAACGTTGTATAGTATCACCATATAACGTATAACGTTATATAGTATTACGTTATAACGTATAACGTTATGTAGTATTACGTTATAACGTATAACGTTATATAGTATTAAGTTATAACGTATAACGTTATATAGTATTACGTTATAACGTATAACGTTATATAGTATTACGTTATGACGTATAACGTTATATGGTATTATCATATAACGTATAGCGTTATGTAGTATTACGTTATAACGTTATATAGTTTCACCATATAACGTATAACGTTATATAGTATTACGTTATAACGTATAACGTTATAACGTATAACGTTATATAGTATTACGTTATAACGTATAAAGTTATATAGTATTACGTTATAACGTATAACCTTATATAGTATTACGTTATAACGTATAACGTTATATAGTATTACGTTATGACGTATAACGTTATATGGAATTACCATATAACGTATAACGTTATATAGTATTACGTTATAAAGTATAACGTTATATAGTATCACCATGTAACGTATAACGTTATATAGTATCACCATGTAACGTATAACGTTATATAGTATTACGTTATAACGTATAACGTCATGTAGTATTACGTTATAAGGTATAACGTTATGTAGTATTACGTTATGACGTATAACGTTATATAGTATTACGTTATAACGTATAACGTTATATAGTATTACGTTATAACGTATAACGTTATGTAGTATTCCGTTATAAGGTATAACGTTATGTAGTATTACGTTATAACGTATAACTTTATATAGTATTACGTTATAACGTATAACGTTATATAGTATCACCATGTAACGTATAACGTTATATAGTATCACCATGTAACGTATAACGTTATATAGTATTACGTTATAACGTATAACGTCATGTAGTATTACGTTATAACGTATAACGTTATGTAGTATTACGTTATAACGTATAACGTTATGTAGTATTACGTTATACCGTATAACGTTATATAGTATTACGTTATAACGTATAACGTTATATAGTATTACGTTATAACGTTGTATAGTATCACCATATAACGTATAACGTTATATAGTATTACGTTATAACGTTATATAGTATCACCATATAACGTATAACGTTATATAGTACTACGTTATAACGTATAACGTTATATAGTATTACGTTATGACGTATAACGTTATATGGTATTACCATATAACGTATAACGCTATATAGTATTACGTTATAACGTATAACGTTATATAGTATTACGTTATAACGTATAACGTTATATAGTATTACGTTATAACGTATAACGATATATAGTATTACGTTATAACGTATAACGTTATATAGTATTACGTTATAACGTATAACGTTATATAGTATCACCATGTAACGTATAACGTTATATAGTATTACGTTATAACGTATAACGTTATATAGTATTACGTTATAACGTATAACGTTATATAGTATTACGTTATAACGTATAACGTTATATAGTATTACGTTATATCGTATAACGTTATATAGTATTACGTTATAACGTATAACGTCATATAGTACTACTTTATAACGTATAACGTCATATAGTATTACGTTATAACGTATAACGTTATATAGTATTACGTTATAACGTATAACGTTATATAGTATTACGTTATAACGTATAACGTTATGTAGTATTACGTTATAACGTATAACGTTATATAGTATTACGTTATAACGTTATATAGTATCACCATATAACGTATAACGTTATATAGTATTACGTTATAACGTATAACGTTATATAGTATTACGTTATAACGTATAACGTTATATAGTATTACCATATAACGTATAACATTATATAGTATTACGTTATAACGTATAACGTTATATAGTATCACCATGTAACGTATAACGTTATATAGTATTACGTTATAACGTATAACGTTATATAGTATTACGTTATAACGTATAACGTTATATAGTATTACCATATAACGTATAAAATTATATAGTATTACGTTATAACGTATAACGTTATATAGTATCACCATGTAACGTATAACGTTATATAATATTACGTTATAACGTATAACGTTATATAGTATTACGTTATAACGTATAACGTTATATAGTATTACGTTATAACGTATAACGTTATATAGTATTACGTTATAACGTATAACGTTATATAGTATTACGTTATAACGTATAACGTTATATAGTATTACGTTATAACGTATAACGTTATATAGTATTACGTTATAACGTATAACGTTATATAGTATTACGTTATAACGTATAACGTTATATAGTATCACCATGTAACGTATAACGTTATATAGTATTACGTTATAACGTATAACGTTATATAGTATTACGTTATAACGTATAACGTTATATAGTATTACGTTATAACGTATAACGTTATATAGTATTACGTTATAACGTATAACGTTATATAGTATTACGTTATAACGTATAACGTTATATAGTATTACGTTATAACGTATAACGTTATATAGTATTACGTTATAACGTTATATAGTATCACCATATAACGTATAACGTTATATAGTATTACGTTATAACGTATAACGTTATATAGTATTACGTTATAACCTATAACGTTATATAGTATTACCATATAACGTATAACATTATATAGTATTACGTTATAACGTATAACGTTATATAGTATCACCATGTAACGTATAACGTTATATAGTATTACGTTATAACGTATAACGTTATATAGTATTACGTTATAACGTATAACGTCATGTAGTATTACGTTATAACGTATAACGTTATGTAGTATTACGTTATAACGTATAACGTTATGTAGTATTACGTTATACCGTATAACGTTATATAGTATTACGTTATAACGTATAACGTTATATAGTATTACGTTATATCGTATAACGTTATATAGTATTACGTTATAACGTATAACGTCATATAGTACTACTTTATAACGTATAACGTTATATAGTATTACGTTATAACGTATAACGTTATATAGTATTACGTTATAACGTATAACATTATATAGTATTACGTTATAAAGTATAACGTTATATAGTATCACCATGTAACGTATAACGTTATATAGTATTACGTTATAACGTATAACGTTATATAGTATTACGTTATAACGTATAACGTTATATAGTATTACGTTATAACGTATGTCGTTATGTAGTATTACGTTATAACGTATAACGTTATATAGTATTACGTTATAACGTTATATAGTATCACCATATAACGTATAACGTTATATAGTATTACGTTATAACGTATAACGTTATATAGTATTACGTTATAACGTATAACGTTATATAGTATTACCATATAACGTATAACATTATATAGTATTACGTTATAACGTATAACGTTATATTGTATCACCATGTAACGTATAACGTTATATAGTATTACGTTATAACGTATAACGTTATATAGTATTACGTTATAACGTATAACGTTATATAGTATTACCATATAACGTATAAAATTATATAGTATTACGTTATAACGTATAACGTTATATAGTATCACCATGTTACGTATAACGTTATATAGTATTACGTTATAACGTATAACGTTATATAGTATTACGTTATAACGTATAACGTTATATAGTATTACGTTATAACGTATGTCGTTATGTAGTATTACGTTATAACGTATAACGTTATATAGTATTACGTTATAACGTTATATAGTATCACCATATAACGTATAACGTTATATAGTATTACGTTATAACGTATAACGTTATATAGTATTACGTTATAACGTATAACGTTATATAGTATTACGTTATAACGTATAACATTATATATTATTACGTTATAACGTTATATAGTATCACCATATAACGTATAACGTTATATAGTAGTACGTTATAACGTATAACGTTATATAGTATTACGTTATAACGTATAACGTTATATAGTATTAAGTTATAACGTATAACGTTATATAGTATTACGCTATAACGTTATATAGTATCACCATATAACGTATAACGTTATATAGTATTACGTTATAACGTATAACGTTATATAGTATTACGTTATAACGTATAACGTTATATAGTATTACGTTATAACGTATAACGTTATATAGTATTACCATATAACGTATATCGTTATATAGTATTACCTTATAACGTATAACGTTATATAGTATTACGTTATAACGTATAACGTTATATAGTATTACGTTATGACGTATAACGTTATATGGTATTACCATATAACGTATAGCGTTATATAGTATTACGTTATAACGTTATATAGTTTCACCATATAACGTATAACGTTATATAGTATTACGTTATAACGTATAACGTTATATAGTATTACGTTATAACGTATAACGTTATGTAGTACTACGTTATAAGGTATAACGTTATGTAGTATTACGTTATAACGTATAACGTTATATAGTATTACGTTATAACGTATAACGTTATATAGTATCACCATGTAACGTATAACGTTATATAGTATCACCATGTAACGTATAACGTTATATAGTATTACGTTATAACGTATAACGTCATGTAGTATTACGTTATAACGTATAACGTTATGTAGTATTACGTTATAACGTATAACGTTATATAGTATTACGTTATAACGTATAACGTTATATAGTATTACGTTATAACGTATAACGTTATATAGTATTACGTTATAACGTATAACGTTATATAGTATTACGTTATAACGTATAACGTTATATAGTATCACCATGTAACGTATAACGTTATATAGTATTACGTTATAACGTATAACGTTATATAGTATTACGTTATAACGTATAACGTTATATAGTATTACGTTATAACGTATAACGTTATATAGTATTACGTTATAACGTATAACATTATATAGTATTACGTTATAAAGTATAACGTTATATAGTATCACCATGTAACGTATAACGTTATATAGTATTACGTTATAACGTATAACGTTATATAGTATTACGTTATAACGTATAACGTTATATAGTATTACGTTATAACGTATAACGTTATGTAGTATTACGTTATAACGTATAACGTTATATAGTATTACGTTATAACGTTATATAGTATCACCATATAACGTATAACGTTATATAGTATTACGTTATAACGTATAACGTTATATAGTATTACGTTATAACGTATAACGTTATATAGTATTACGTTATAACGTATAACGTTATATAGTATTACCATATAACGTATAACATTATATAGTATTACGTTATAACGTATAACGTTATATAGTATCACCATGTAACGTATAACGTTATATAGTATTACGTTATAACGTATAACGTTATATAGTATTACGTTATAACGTATAACGTTATATAGTATTACCATATAACGTATAACATTATATAGTATTACGTTATAACGTATAACGTTATATAGTATCACCATGTAACGTATAACGTTATATAGTATTACGTTATAACGTATAACGTTATATAGTATTACGTTATAACGTATAACGTTATATAGTATTACGTTATAACGTATAACGTTATATAGTATTACGTTATAACGTATAACGTTATATAGTATTAAGTTATAACGTATAACGTTATATAGTATTACGTTATAACGTTATATAGTATTACGTTATAACGTTATATAGTATCACCATATAACGTATAACGTTATATAGTATTACGTTATAACGTATAACGTTATATAGTATTACGTTATAACGTATAACGTTATATAGTATTACGTTATAACGTATAACGTTATATAGTATTACGTTATAACGTATAACGTTATATAGTATTACGTTATAACGTATAACGTTATATAGTATCACCATGTAACGTATAACGTTATATAGTATTACGTTATAACGTATAACGTTATATAGTATTACGTTATAACGTATAACGTTATATAGTATTACGTTATAACGTATAACGTTATATAGTATTACGTTATATCGTATAACGTTATATAGTATTACGTTATAACGTATAACGTCATATAGTACTACTTCATAACGTATAACGTTATATAGTATTACGTTATAACGTATAACGTTATATAGTATTACGTTATAACGTATAACATTATATAGTATTACGTTATAAAGTATAACGTTATATAGTATCACCATGTAACGTATAACGTTATATAGTATTACGTTATAACGTATAACGTTATATTGTATTACGTTATAACGTATAACGTTATGTAGTATTACGTTATAACGTATAACGTTATATAGTATTACCATATAACGCATAACATTATATGGTATTACGTTATAACGTATAACGTTATATAGTATCACCATGTAACGTATAACGTTATATAGTATTACGTTATAACGTATAACGTTATATAGTATTACGTTATAACGTATAACGTTATATAGTATTACGTTATAACGTATAACGTTATATAGTATTACGTTATGACGTATAACGTTATATGGTATTACCATATAACGTATAGCGTTATATAGTATTACGTTATAACGTTATATAGTATCACCATGTAACGTATAACGTTATATAGTATTACGTTATAACGTATAACGTTATAACGTATAACGTTATATAGTATTACGTTATAACGTATAAAGTTATATAGTATTACGTTATAACGTATAACCTTATATAGTATTACGTTATAACGTATAACGTTATATAGTATTACGTTATGACGTATAACGTTATATGGAATTACCATGTAACGTATAACGTTATATAGTATTACGTTACAACGTATAACGTTATATAGTATTACGTTATAACGTATAACGTTATATAGTGTTACGTTATAACGTATAACGTTATATAGTATTACGTTATAACGTATAACGATATATAGTATTACGTTATAACGTATAACGTTATATAGTATTACGTTATGACGTATAACGTTATATAGTATTACGTTATACCGTATAACGTTATATAGTATTACGTTATAACGTATAACGTTATATAGTATTACGTTATAACGTTGTATAGTATCACCATATAACGTATAACGTTATATAGTATTACGTTATAACGTATAACGTTATGTAGTATTACGTTATAACGTATAACGTTATATAGTATTAAGTTATAACGTATAACGTTATATAGTATTACGTTATAACGTATAACGTTATATAGTATTACGTTATGACGTATAACGTTATATGGTATTACCATATAACGTATAGCGTTATGTAGTATTACGTTATAACGTTATATAGTTTCACCATATAACGTATAACGTTATATAGTATTACGTTATAACGTATAACGTTATAACGTATAACGTTATATAGTATTACGTTATAACGTATAAAGTTATATAGTATTACGTTATAACGTATAACCTTATATAGTATTACGTTATAACGTATAACGTTATATAGTATTACGTTATGACGTATAACGTTATATGGAATTACCATATAACGTATAACGTTATATAGTATTACGTTATAAAGTATAACGTTATATAGTATCACCATGTAACGTATAACGTTATATAGTATCACCATGTAACGTATAACGTTATATAGTATTACGTTATAACGTATAACGTCATGTAGTATTACGTTATAAGGTATAACGTTATGTAGTATTACGTTATGACGTATAACGTTATATAGTATTACGTTATAACGTATAACGTTATATAGTATTACGTTATAACGTATAACGTTATGTAGTATTCCGTTATAAGGTATAACGTTATGTAGTATTACGTTATAACGTATAACGTTATATAGTATTACGTTATAACGTATAACGTTATATAGTATCACCATGTAACGTATAACGTTATATAGTATCACCATGTAACGTATAACGTTATATAGTATTACGTTATAACGTATAACGTCATGTAGTATTACGTTATAACGTATAACGTTATGTAGTATTACGTTATAACGTATAACGTTATGTAGTATTACGTTATACCGTATAACGTTATATAGTATTACGTTATAACGTATAACGTTATATAGTATTACGTTATAACGTTGTATAGTATCACCATATAACGTATAACGTTATATAGTATTACGTTATAACGTTATATAGTATTACGTTATGACGTATAACGTTATATGGTATTACCATATAACGTATAACGCTATATAGTATTACGTTATAACGTATAACGTTATATAGTATTACGTTATAACGTATAACGTTATATAGTATTACGTTATAACGTATAACGATATATAGTATTACGTTATAACGTATAACGTTATATAGTATTACGTTATAACGTATAACGTTATATAGTATTACGTTATAACGTATAACGATATATAGTATTACGTTATAACGTATAACGTTATATAGTATTACGTTATAACGTATAACGTTATATAGTATCACCATGTAACGTATAACGTTATATAGTATTACGTTATAACGTATAACATTATATAGTATTACGTTATAAAGTATAACGTTATATAGTATCACCATGTAACGTATAACGTTATATAGTATTACGTTATAACGTATAACGTTATATAGTATTACGTTATAACGTATAACGTTATATAGTATTACGTTATAACGTATAACGTTATGTAGTATTACGTTATAACGTATAACGTTATATAGTATTACGTTATAACGTATAACGTTATATAGTATTACGTTATAACGTATAACGTTATATAGTATTACCATATAACGTATAACATTATATAGTATTACGTTATAACGTATAACGTTATATAGTATCACCATGTAACGTATAACGTTATATAGTATTACGTTATAACGTATAACGTTATATAGTATTACGTTATAACGTATAACATTATATATTATTACGTTATAACGTTATATAGTATCACCATATAACGTATAACGTTATATAGTAGTACGTTATAACGTATAACGTTATATAGTATTACGTTATAACGTATAACGTTATATAGTATTAAGTTATAACGTATAACGTTATATAGTATTACGCTATAACGTTATATAGTATCACCATATAACGTATAACGTTATATAGTATTACGTTATAACGTATAACGTTATATAGTATTACGTTATAACGCATAACGTTATATAGTAGTACGTTATAACGTATAACGTTATATAGTATTACGTTATGACGTATAACGTTATATGGTATTACCATATAACGTATAGCGTTATATAGTATTACGTTATAACGTTATATAGTTTCACCATATAACGTATAACGTTATATAGTATTACGTTATAACGTATAACGTTATAACGTATAACGTTATATAGTATTACGTTATAACGTATAACGTTATGTAGTACTACGTTATAAGGTATAACGTTATGTAGTATTACGTTATAACGTATAACGTTATATAGTATTACGTTATAACGTATAACGTTATATAGTATCACCATGTAACGTATAACGTTATATAGTATCACCATGTAACGTATAACGTTATATAGTATTACGTTATAACGTATAACGTCATGTAGTATTACGTTATAACGTATAACGTTATGTAGTATTACGTTATAACGAATAACGTTATGTAGTATTACGTTATAACGTATAACGTTATATAGTATTACGTTATATCGTATAACGTTATATAGTATTACGTTATAACGTATAACGTTATATAGTATTACGTTATAACGTATAACGCTATATAGTATTACGTTATAACGTATAACGTTATATAGTATTACGTTATAACGTATAACGTTATATAGTATTACGTTATAACGTATAACGTTATATAGTATTACGTTATAACGTATGACGTTATATAGTATTACGTTATAACGTATAACGTTATATAGTATCACCATGTAACGTATAACGTTATATAGTATTACGTTATAACGTATAACGTTATATAGTATTACGTTATAACGTATAACGTTATATAGTATTACGTTATAACGTATAACGTTATATAGTATTACGTTATATCGTATAACGTTATATAGTATTACGTTATAACGTATAACGTCATATAGTACTACTTTATAACGTATAACGTTATATAGTATTACGTTATAACGTATAACGTTATATAGTATTACGTTATAACGTATAACATTATATAGTAATACGTTATAAAGTATAACGTTATATAGTATTACGTTATAACGTATAACATTATATAGTAATACGTTATAAAGTATAACGTTATATAGTATCACCATGTAACGTATAACGTTATATAGTATTACGTTATAACGTATAACGTTATATAGTATTACGTTATATCGTATAACGTTATATAGTATTACGTTATAACGTATAACGTCATATAGTACTACTTTATAACGTATAACGTTATATAGTATTACGTTATAACGTATAACGTTATATAGTATTACGTTATAACGTATAACATTATATAGTAATACGTTATAAAGTATAACGTTATATAGTATTACGTTATAACGTATAACATTATATAGTAATACGTTATAAAGTATAACGTTATATAGTATCACCATGTAACGTATAACGTTATATAGTATTACGTTATAACGTATAACGTTATATAGTATTACGTTATAACGTATAACGTTATATAGTATTACGTTATAACGTATAACGTTATGTAGTATTACGTTATAAGGTATAACGTTATGTAGTATTACGTTATAACGTATAACGTTATATAGTATTACGTTATAACGTATAACGTTATATAGTATCACCATGTAACGTATAACGTTATATAGTATTACGTTATAACGTATAACGTTATATAGTATTACGTTATAACGTATAACGTTATATAGTATTACGTTATAACGTTATATAATATCACCATATAACATATTACGTTATATAGTATTACGTTATAACGTATAACGTTATATAGTATTACGTTATAACGTATAACGTTATATAGTATTACCATATAACGTATAACAATATATAGTATTACGTTATAACGTATAACGTTATATAGTATTACGTTATATCGTATAACGTTATATAGTATTACGTTATAACGTATAACGTCATATAGTACTACTTTATAACGTATAACGTTATATAGTATTACGTTATAACGTATAACGTTATATAGTATTACGTTATAACGTATAACATTATATAGTAATACGTTATAAAGTATAACGTTATATAGTATCACCATGTAACGTATAACGTTATATAGTATTACGTTATAACGTATAACGTTATATAGTATTACGTTATAACGTATAACGTTATATAGTATTACGTTATAACGTATAACGTTATATAGTATTAAGTTATAACGTATAACGTTATATAGTATTACGTTATAACGTTATATAGTATTACGTTATAACGTTATATAGTATCACCATATAACGTATAACGTTATATAGTATTACGTTATAACGTATAACGTTATATAGTATTACGTTATAACGTATAGCGTTATATAGTATTACGTTATAACGTATAACGTTATATAGTATTACCATATAACGTATATCGTTATATAGTATTACCTTATAACGTATAACGTTATATAGTATTACGTTATAACGTATAACGTTATATAGTATTACGTTATGACGTATAACGTTATATGGTATTACCATATAACGTATAGCGTTATATAGTATTACGTTATAACGTTATATAGTTTCACCATATAACGTATAACGTTATATAGTATTACGTTATAACGTATAACGTTATAACGTATAACGTTATATAGTATTACGTTATAACGTATAACGTTATATAGTATTACGTTATAACGTATAACGTTATATAGTATTACGTTATAACGTATAACATTATATAGTATTACGTTATAACGTATAACGTTATATAGTATTACGTTATAACGTATAACGTTATGTAGTATTACGTTATAACGTATAACGTTATATAGTATTACGTTATAACGTATAACGTTATATAGTATTACGTTATAACGTATAACATTATATAGTATTACGTTATAACGTTATATAGTATCACCATATAACGTATAACGTTATATAGTATTACGTTATAACGTATAACATTATATAGTATTACGTTATAACGTATAACGTTATATAGTATTACGTTATATCGTATAACGTTATATAGTATTACGTTATAACGTATAACGTCATATAGTACTACTTTATAACGTATAACGTTATATAGTATTACGTTATAACGTATAACGTTATATAGTATTACGTTATAACGTATAACATTATATAGTAATACGTTATAAAGTATAACGTTATATAGTATCACCATGTAACGTATAACGTTATATAGTATTACGTTATAACGTATAACGTTATATAGTATTACGTTATAACGTATAACGTTATATAGTATTACGTTATAACGTATAACGTTATATAGTATTAAGTTATAACGTATAACGTTATATAGTATTACGTTATAACGTTATATAGTATTACGTTATAACGTTATACAGTATCACCATATAACGTATAACGTTATATAGTATTACGTTATAACGTATAACGTTATATAGTATTACGTTATAACGTATAGCGTTATATAGTATTACGTTATAACGTATAACGTTATATAGTATTACCATATAACGTATATCGTTATATAGTATTACCTTATAACGTATAACGTTATATAGTATTACGTTATAACGTATAACGTTATATAGTATTACGTTATGACGTATAACGTTATATGGTATTACCATATAACGTATAGCGTTATATAGTATTACGTTATAACGTTATATAGTTTCACCATATAACGTATAACGTTATATAGTATTACGTTATAACGTATAACGTTATAACGTATAACGTTATATAGTATTACGTTATAACGTATAACGTTATATAGTATTACGTTATAACGTATAACGTTATATAGTATTACGTTATAACGTATAACATTATATAGTATTACGTTATAACGTATAACGTTATATAGTATTACGTTATAACGTATAACGTTATGTAGTATTACGTTATAACGTATAACGTTATATAGTATTACGTTATAACGTATAACGTTATATAGTATTACGTTATAACGTATAACATTATATAGTATTACGTTATAACGTTATATAGTATCACCATATAACGTATAACGTTATATAGTATTACGTTATAACGTATAACGTTATATAGTATTACGTTATAACGTATAACGTTATATAGTATTAAGTTATAACGTATAACGTTATATAGTATTACGTTATAACGTTATATAGTATCACCATATAACGTATAACGTTATATAGTATTACGTTATAACGTATAACGTTATATAGTATTACGTTATAACGCATAACGTTATATAGTATTACGTTATAACGTATAACGTTATATAGTATTACCATATAACGTATATCGTTATATAGTATTACCTTATAACGTATAACGTTATATAGTATTACGTTATAACGTATAACGTTATATAGTATTACGTTATGACGTATAACGTTATATGGTATTACCATATAACGTATAGCGTTATATAGTATTACGTTATAACGTTATATAGTTTCACCATATAACGTATAACGTTATATAGTATTACGTTATAACGTATAACGTTATAACGTATAACGTTATATAGTATTACGTTATAACGTATAACGTTATGTAGTACTACGTTATAAGGTATAACGTTATGTAGTATTACGTTATAACGTATAACGTTATATAGTATTACGTTATAACGTATAACGTTATATAGTATCACCATGTAACGTATAACGTTATATAGTATCACCATGTAACGTATAACGTTATATAGTATTACGTTATAACGTATAACGTCATGTAGTATTACGTTATAACGTATAACGTTATGTAGTATTACGTTATAACGAATAACGTTATGTAGTATTACGTTATAACGTATAACGTTATATAGTATTACGTTATATCGTATAACGTTATATAGTATTACGTTATAACGTATAACGTTATATAGTATTACGTTATAACGTATAACGCTATATAGTATTACGTTATAACGTATAACGTTATATAGTATTACGTTATAACGTATAACGTTATATAGTATTACGTTATAACGTGTTAAGTTAACGTTTATTAACGTATAAAGTATGACGTTATATAGTATTACGTTATAACGTATAACGTTATATAGTATCACCATGTAACGTATAACGTTATATAGTATTACGTTATAACGTATAACGTTATATAGTATTACGTTATAACGTATAACGTTATATAGTATTACGTTATAACGTATAACGTTATATAGTATTACGTTATATCGTATAACGTTATATAGTATTACGTTATAACGTATAACGTCATATAGTACTACTTTATAACGTATAACGTTATATAGTATTACGTTATAACGTATAACGTTATATAGTATTACGTTATAACGTATAACATTATATAGTAATACGTTATAAAGTATAACGTTATATAGTATTACGTTATAACGTATAACATTATATAGTAATACGTTATAAAGTATAACGTTATATAGTATCACCATGTAACGTATAACGTTATATAGTATTACGTTATAACGTATAACGTTATATAGTATTACGTTATATCGTATAACGTTATATAGTATTACGTTATAACGTATAACGTCATATAGTACTACTTTATAACGTATAACGTTATATAGTATTACGTTATAACGTATAACGTTATATAGTATTACGTTATAACGTATAACATTATATAGTAATACGTTATAAAGTATAACGTTATATAGTATTACGTTATAACGTATAACATTATATAGTAATACGTTATAAAGTATAACGTTATATAGTATCACCATGTAACGTATAACGTTATATAGTATTACGTTATAACGTATAACGTTATATAGTATTACGTTATAACGTATAACGTTATATAGTATTACGTTATAACGTATAACGTTATGTAGTATTACGTTATAAGGTATAACGTTATGTAGTATTACGTTATAACGTATAACGTTATATAGTATTACGTTATAACGTATAACGTTATATAGTATCACCATGTAACGTATAACGTTATATAGTATTACGTTATAACGTATAACGTTATATAGTATTACGTTATAACGTATAACGTTATATAGTATTACGTTATAACGTTATATAATATCACCATATAACATATTACGTTATATAGTATTACGTTATAACGTATAACGTTATATAGTATTACGTTATAACGTATAACGTTATATAGTATTACCATATAACGTATAACATTATATAGTATTACGTTATAACGTATAACGTTATATAGTATTACGTTATATCGTATAACGTTATATAGTATTACGTTATAACGTATAACGTCATATAGTACTACTTTATAACGTATAACGTTATATAGTATTACGTTATAACGTATAACGTTATATAGTATTACGTTATAACGTATAACATTATATAGTAATACGTTATAAAGTATAACGTTATATAGTATCACCATGTAACGTATAACGTTATATAGTATTACGTTATAACGTATAACGTTATATAGTATTACGTTATAACGTATAACGTTATATAGTATTACGTTATAACGTATAACGTTATATAGTATTAAGTTATAACGTATAACGTTATATAGTATTACGTTATAACGTTATATAGTATTACGTTATAACGTTATATAGTATCACCATATAACGTATAACGTTATATAGTATTACGTTATAACGTATAACGTTATATAGTATTACGTTATAACGTATAGCGTTATATAGTATTACGTTATAACGTATAACGTTATATAGTATTACCATATAACGTATATCGTTATATAGTATTACCTTATAACGTATAACGTTATATAGTATTACGTTATAACGTATAACGTTATATAGTATTACGTTATGACGTATAACGTTATATGGTATTACCATATAACGTATAGCGTTATATAGTATTACGTTATAACGTTATATAGTTTCACCATATAACGTATAACGTTATATAGTATTACGTTATAACGTATAACGTTATAACGTATAACGTTATATAGTATTACGTTATAACGTATAACGTTATATAGTATTACGTTATAACGTATAACGTTATATAGTATTACGTTATAACGTATAACATTATATAGTATTACGTTATAACGTATAACGTTATATAGTATTACGTTATAACGTATAACGTTATGTAGTATTACGTTATAACGTATAACGTTATATAGTATTACGTTATAACGTATAACGTTATATAGTACTACTTTATAACGTATAACGTTATATAGTATTACGTTATAACGTATAACGTTATATAGTATTACGTTATAACGTATAACATTATATAGTAATACGTTATAAAGTATAACGTTATATAGTATTACGTTATAACGTATAACATTATATAGTAATACGTTATAAAGTATAACGTTATATAGTATCACCATGTAACGTATAACGTTATATAGTATTACGTTATAACGTATAACGTTATATAGTATTACGTTATAACGTATAACGTTATATAGTATTACGTTATAACGTATAACGTTATGTAGTATTACGTTATAAGGTATAACGTTATGTAGTATTACGTTATAACGTATAACGTTATATAGTATTACGTTATAACGTATAACGTTATATAGTATCACCATGTAACGTATAACGTTATATAGTATTACGTTATAACGTATAACGTTATATAGTATTACGTTATAACGTATAACGTTATATAGTATTACGTTATAACGTTATATAATATCACCATATAACATATTACGTTATATAGTATTACGTTATAACGTATAACGTTATATAGTATTACGTTATAACGTATAACGTTATATAGTATTACCATATAACGTATAACATTATATAGTATTACGTTATAACGTATAACGTTATATAGTATTACGTTATATCGTATAACGTTATATAGTATTACGTTATAACGTATAACGTCATATAGTACTACTTTATAACGTATAACGTTATATAGTATTACGTTATAACGTATAACGTTATATAGTATTACGTTATAACGTATAACATTATATAGTAATACGTTATAAAGTATAACGTTATATAGTATCACCATGTAACGTATAACGTTATATAGTATTACGTTATAACGTATAACGTTATATAGTATTACGTTATAACGTATAACGTTATATAGTATTACGTTATAACGTATAACGTTATATAGTATTAAGTTATAACGTATAACGTTATATAGTATTACGTTATAACGTTATATAGTATTACGTTATAACGTTATATAGTATCACCATATAACGTATAACGTTATATAGTATTACGTTATAACGTATAACGTTATATAGTATTACGTTATAACGTATAGCGTTATATAGTATTACGTTATAACGTATAACGTTATATAGTATTACCATATAACGTATATCGTTATATAGTATTACCTTATAACGTATAACGTTATATAGTATTACGTTATAACGTATAACGTTATATAGTATTACGTTATGACGTATAACGTTATATGGTATTACCATATAACGTATAGCGTTATATAGTATTACGTTATAACGTTATATAGTTTCACCATATAACGTATAACGTTATATAGTATTACGTTATAACGTATAACGTTATAACGTATAACGTTATATAGTATTACGTTATAACGTATAACGTTATATAGTATTACGTTATAACGTATAACGTTATATAGTATTACGTTATAACGTATAACATTATATAGTATTACGTTATAACGTATAACGTTATATAGTATTACGTTATAACGTATAACGTTATGTAGTATTACGTTATAACGTATAACGTTATATAGTATTACGTTATAACGTATAACGTTATATAGTATTACGTTATAACGTATAACATTATATAGTATTACGTTATAACGTTATATAGTATCACCATATAACGTATAACGTTATATAGTATTACGTTATAACGTATAACATTATATAGTATTACGTTATAACGTATAACGTTATATAGTATTACGTTATATCGTATAACGTTATATAGTATTACGTTATAACGTATAACGTCATATAGTACTACTTTATAACGTATAACGTTATATAGTATTACGTTATAACGTATAACGTTATATAGTATTACGTTATAACGTATAACATTATATAGTAATACGTTATAAAGTATAACGTTATATAGTATCACCATGTAACGTATAACGTTATATAGTATTACGTTATAACGTATAACGTTATATAGTATTACGTTATAACGTATAACGTTATATAGTATTACGTTATAACGTATAACGTTATATAGTATTAAGTTATAACGTATAACGTTATATAGTATTACGTTATAACGTTATATAGTATTACGTTATAACGTTATATAGTATCACCATATAACGTATAACGTTATATAGTATTACGTTATAACGTATAACGTTATATAGTATTACGTTATAACGTATAGCGTTATATAGTATTACGTTATAACGTATAACGTTATATAGTATTACCATATAACGTATATCGTTATATAGTATTACCTTATAACGTATAACGTTATATAGTATTACGTTATAACGTATAACGTTATATAGTATTACGTTATGACGTATAACGTTATATGGTATTACCATATAACGTATAGCGTTATATAGTAATACGTTATAACGTTATATAGTTTCACCATATAACGTATAACGTTATATAGTATTACGTTATAACGTATAACGTTATAACGTATAACGTTATATAGTATTACGTTATAACGTATAACGTTATATAGTATTACGTTATAACGTATAACGTTATATAGTATTACGTTATAACGTATAACATTATATAGTATTACGTTATAACGTATAACGTTATATAGTATTACGTTATAACGTATAACGTTATGTAGTATTACGTTATAACGTATAACGTTATATAGTATTACGTTATAACGTATAACGTTATATAGTATTACGTTATAACGTATAACATTATATAGTATTACGTTATAACGTTATATAGTATCACCATATAACGTATAACGTTTTATAGTATTACGTTATAACGTATAACGTTATATAGTATTACGTTATAACGTATAACGTTATATAGTATTAAGTTATAACGTATAACGTTATATAGTATTACGTTATAACGTTATATAGTATCACCATATAACGTATAACGTTATATAGTATTACGTTATAACGTATAACGTTATATAGTATTACGTTATAACGCATAACGTTATATAGTATTACGTTATAACGTATAACGTTATATAGTATTACCATATAACGTATATCGTTATATAGTATTACCTTATAACGTATAACGTTATATAGTATTACGTTATAACGTATAACGTTATATAGTATTACGTTATGACGTATAACGTTATATGGTATTACCATATAACGTATAGCGTTATATAGTATTACGTTATAACGTTATATAGTTTCACCATATAACGTATAACGTTATATAGTATTACGTTATAACGTATAACGTTATAACGTATAACGTTATATAGTATTACGTTATAACGTATAACGTTATGTAGTACTACGTTATAAGGTATAACGTTATGTAGTATTACGTTATAACGTATAACGTTATATAGTATTACGTTATAACGTATAACGTTATATAGTATCACCATGTAACGTATAACGTTATATAGTATCACCATGTAACGTATAACGTTATATAGTATTACGTTATAACGTATAACGTCATGTAGTATTACGTTATAACGTATAACGTTATGTAGTATTACGTTATAACGAATAACGTTATGTAGTATTACGTTATAACGTATAACGTTATATAGTATTACGTTATATCGTATAACGTTATATAGTATTACGTTATAACGTATAACGTTATATAGTATTACGTTATAACGTATAACGCTATATAGTATTACGTTATAACGTATAACGTTATATAGTATTACGTTATAACGTATAACGTTATATAGTATTACGTTATAACGTATAACGTTATATAGTATTACGTTATAACGTATAACGTTATATAGTATTACGTTATAACGTATAACGTTATATAGTATCACCATGTAACGTATAACGTTATATAGTATTACGTTATAACGTATAACGTTATATAGTATTACGTTATAACGTATAACGTTATATAGTATTACGTTATAACGTATAACGTTATATAGTATTACGTTATATCGTATAACGTTATATAGTATTACGTTATAACGTATAACGTCATATAGTACTACTTTATAACGTATAACGTTATATAGTATTACGTTATAACGTATAACGTTATATAGTATTACGTTATAACGTATAACATTATATAGTAATACGTTATAAAGTATAACGTTATATAGTATTACGTTATAACGTATAACATTATATAGTAATACGTTATAAAGTATAACGTTATATAGTATCACCATGTAACGTATAACGTTATATAGTATTACGTTATAACGTATAACGTTATATAGTATTACGTTATAACGTATAACGTTATATAGTATTACGTTATAACGTATAACGTTATGTAGTATTACGTTATAACGTATAACGTTATATAGTATTACGTTATAACGTTATATAGTATCACCATATAACGTATAACGTTATATAGTATTACGTTATAACGTATAACGTTATATAGTATTACGTTATAACGTATAACGTTATATAGTATTACGTTACAACGTATAACGTTATATAGTATTACCATATAACGTATAACATTATATAGTATTACGTTATAACGTATAACGTTATATAGTATCACCATGTAACGTATAACGTTATATAGTATTACGTTATAACGTATAACGTTATATAGTATTACGTTATAACGTATAACGTTATATAGTATTACCATATAACGTATAACATTATATAGTATTACGTTATAACGTATAACGTTATATAGTATCACCATGTAACGTATAACGTTATATAGTATTACGTTATAACGTATAACGTTATATAGTATTACATTATAACGTATAACGTTATATAGTATTACGTTATAACGTATAACGTTATATAGTATTAAGTTATAACGTATAACGTTATATAGTATTACGTTATAACGTTATATAGTATTACGTTATAACGTTATATAGTATCACCATATAACGTATAACGTTATATAGTATTACGTTATAACGTATAACGTTATATAGTATTACGTTATAACGTATAACGTTATATAGTATTACGTTATAACGTATAACGTTATATAGTATTACCATATAACGTATATCGTTATATAGTATTACCTTATAACGTATAACGTTATATAGTATTACGTTATAACGTATAACGTTATATAGTATTACGTTATGACGTATAACGTTATATGGTATTACCATATAACGTATAGCGTTATATAGTATTACGTTATAACGTTATATAGTTTCACCATATAACGTATAACGTTATATAGTATTACGTTATAACGTATAGCGTTATAACGTATAACGTTATATAGTATTACGTTATAACGTATAACGTTATATAGTATTACGTTATAACGTATAACGTTATATAGTATTACGTTATAACGTATAACATTATATAGTATTACGTTATAACGTATAACGTTATATAGTATTACGTTATAACGTATAACGTTATGTAGTATTACGTTATAACGTATAACGTTATATAGTATTACGTTATAACGTATAACGTTATGTAGTATTACGTTATAACGTATAACGTTATATAGTATTACGTTATAACGTATAACGTTATATAGTATTACGTTATAACGTATAACATTATATAGTATTACGTTATAACGTTATATAGTATCACCATATAACGTATAACGTTATATAGTATTACGTTATAACGTATAACGTTATATAGTATTACGTTATAACGTATAACGTTATATAGTATTAAGTTATAACGTATAACGTTATATAGTATTACGTTATAACGTTATATAGTATCACCATATAACGTATAGCGTTATATAGTATTACGTTATAACGTTATATAGTATCACCATGTAACGTATAACGTTATATAGTATTACGTTACAACGTATAACGTTATATAGTATTACGTTATAACGTATAACGTTATATAGTGATACGTTATAACGTATAACGTTATATAGTATTACGTTATAACGTATAACGATATATAGTATTACGTTATGACGTATAACGTTATATAGTATTACGTTATACCGTATAACGTTATATAGTATTACGTTATAACGTATAACGTTATATAGTATTACGTTATAACGTTGTATAGTATCACCATATAACGTATAACGTTATATAGTATTACGTTATAACGCATAACGTTATGTAGTATTACGTTATAACGTATAACGTTATATAGTATTAAGTTATAACGTATAACGTTATATAGTATTACGTTATAACGTATAACGTTATATAGTATTACGTTATAACGTATAACGTTATATAGTATTACGTTATAACGTATAACGTTATATAGTATTACGTTATAACGTAAAACGTTATATAGTATTACGTTATAACGTATAACGTTATATAGTATTACGTTATAACGTATAACGTTATATAGTATTACGTTGTAACGTATAACGTTATATAGTATCACCATGTAACGTATAACGTTATATAGTATTACGTTATAACGTATAACGTTATATAGTATTACGTTATAACGTATAACGTTATATAGTATTACGTTATGACGTATAACGTTATATGGTATTACCATATAACGTATAGCGTTATGTAGTATTACGTTATAACGTTATATAGTTTCACCATATAGCGTATAACGTTATATAGTATTACGTTATAACGTATAACGTTATATAGTATTACGTTATAACGTATAACCTTATATAGTATTACGTTATAACGTATAACGTTATATAGTATTACGTTATGACGTATAACGTTATATGGAATTACCATATAACGTATAACGTTATATAGTATTACGTTATAAAGTATAACGTTATATAGTATCACCATGTAACGTATAACGTTATATAGTATCACCATGTAACGTATAACGTTATATAGTATTACGTTATAACGTATAACGTCATGTAGTATTACGTTATAAGGTATAACGTTATGTAGTATTACGTTATGACGTATAACGTTATATAGTATTACGTTATAACGTATAACGTTATATAGTATTACGTTATAACGTATAACGTTATGTAGTATTACGTTATAAGGTATAACGTTATGTAGTATTACGTTATAACGTATAACGTTATATAGTATTACGTTATAACGTATAACGTTATATAGTATCACCATGTAACGTATAACGTTATATAGTATCACCATGTATCGTATAACGTTATATAGTATTACGTTATAACGTATAACGTCATGTAGTATTACGTTATAACGTATAACGTTATGTAGTATTACGTTATAACGTATAACGTCATGTAGTATTACGTTATACCGTATAACGTTATATAGTATTACGTTATAACGTATAACGTTATATAGTATTACGTTATAACGTTGTATAGTATCACCATATAACGTATAACGTTATATAGTATTACGTTATAACGTTATATAGTATCACCATATAACGTATAACGTTATATAGTATTACGTTATGACGTATAACGTTATATGGTATTACCATATAACGTATAGCGTTATGTAGTATTACGTTATAACGTTATATAGTTTCACCATATAACGTATAACGTTATATAGTATTACGTTATAACGTATAACGTTATAACGTATAACGTTATATAGTATTACGTTATAACGTATAACGTTATATAGTATTACGTTATAACGTATAACCTTATATAGTATTACGTTATAACGTATAACATTATATAGTATTACGTTATAACGTTATATAGAATCACCATATAACGTATAACGTTATATAGTATTACGTTATAACGTATAACGTTATATAGTATTACGTTATAACGTATAACGTTATATAGTATTAAGTTATAACGTATAACGTTATATAGTATTACGTTATAACGTTATATAGTATCACCATATAACGTATAACGTTATATAGTATTACGTTATAACGTATAACGTTATATAGTGTTACGTTATAACGTATAACGTTATATAGTATTACGTTATAACGTATAACGATATATAGTATTACGTTATAACGTATAACGTTATATAGTATTACGTTATGACGTATAACGTTATATAGTATTACGTTATACCGTATAACGTTATATAGTATTACGTTATAACGTATAACGTTATATAGTATTACGTTATAACGTTGTATAGTATCACCATATAACGTATAACGTTATATAGTATTACGTTATAACGTTATATAGTATCACCATATAACGTATAACGTTATATAGTATTACGTTATAACGTATAACGTTATATAGTATTACGTTATAACGTATAACGTTATATAGTATTACGTTATAACGTATAACGTTATATAGTATTACGTTATAACGTATAACGTTATATAGTAGTACCATATAACGTATATCGTTATATAGTATTACCTTATAACGTATAACGTTATATAGTATTACGTTATAACGTATAACGTTATATAGTATTACGTTATGACGTATAACGTTATATGGTATTACCATATAACGTATAGCGTTATATAGTATTACGTTATAACGTTATATAGTTTCACCATATAACGTATAACGTTATATAGTATTACGTTATAACGTATAACGTTATATAGTATTACGTTATAACGTATAACGTTATATAGTATTACGTTATAACGTATAACCTTATATAGTAATACGTTATAACGTATAACGTTATATAGTATTACGTTATGACGTATAACGTTATATGGTATTACCATATAACGTATAACGTTATATAGTATTACGTTATAACGTATAACGTTATATAGTATCACCATGTAACGTATAACGTTATATAGTATCACCATGTAACGTATAACGTTATATAGTAATACGTTATAACGTATAACGTCATGTAGTATTACGTTATAACGTATAACGTTATGTAGTATTACGTTATGACGTATAACGTTATATAGTATTACGTTATAACGTATAACGTTATATAGTATTACGTTATAACGTATAACGTTATGTAGTATTACGTTATAAGGTATAACGTTATGTAGTATTACGTTATAACGTATAACGTTATATAGTATTACGTTATAACGTATAACGTTATATAGTATCACCATGTAACGTATAACGTTATACTGTATCACCATGTAACGTATAACGTTATATAGTATTACGTTATAACGTATAACGTCATGTAGTATTACGTTATAACGTATAACGTTATGTAGTATTACGTTATAACGTATAACGTTATGTAGTATTACGTTATAACGTATAACGTTATATAGTATTACGTTATATCGTATAACGTTATATAGTATTACGTTATAACGTATAACGTTATATAGTATTACGTTATAACGTATAACGCTATATAGTATTACGTTATAACGTATAACGTTATATAGTATTACGTTATAACGTATAACGTTATATAGTATTACGTTATAACGTATAACGTTATATAGTATTACGTTATAACGTATAACGTTATATAGTATTACGTTATAACGTATAACGTTATATAGTATCACCATGTAACGTATAACGTTATATAGTATTACGTTATAACGTATAACGTTATATAGTATTACGTTATAACGTATAACGTTATATAGTATTACGTTATAACGTATAACGTTATATAGTATTACGTTATATCGTATAACGTTATATAGTATTACGTTATAACGTATAACGTCATATAGTACTACTTTATAACGTATAACGTTATATAGTATTACGTTATAACGTATAACGTTATATAGTATTACGTTATAACGTATAACATTATATAGTATTACGTTATAAAGTATAACGTTATATAGTATCACCATGTAACGTATAACGTTATATAGTATTACGTTATAACGTATAACGTTATATAGTATTACGTTATAACGTATAACGTTATATAGTATTACGTTATAACGTATAACGTTATGTAGTATTACGTTATAACGTATAACGTTATATAGTATTACGTTATAACGTTATATAGTATCACCATATAACGTATAACGTTATATAGTATTACGTTATAACGTATAACGTTATGTAGTATTACGTTATAACGTATAACGTTATATAGTATTACGTTATAACGTTATATAGTATCACCATATAACGTATAACGTTATATAGTATTACGTTATAACGTATAACGTTATATAGTATTACGTTATAACGTATAACGTTATATAGTATTACGTTATAACGTATAACGTTATATAGTATTACCATATAACGTATAACATTATATAGTATTACGTTATAACGTATAACGTTATACAGTATCACCATGTAACGTATAACGTTATATAGTATTACGTTATAACGTATAACGTTATATAGTATTACGTTATAACGTATAACGTTATATAGTATTACCATATAACGTATAACATTATATAGTATTACGTTATAACGTATAACGTTATATAGTATCACCATGTAACGTATAACGTTATATAGTATTACGTTATAACGTTATATAGTATCACCATATAACGTATAACGTTATATAGTATTACCTTATAACGTATAACGTTATGTAGTATTACGTTATAACGTATAACGTTATATAGTATTACGTTATAACGTATAACGTTATGTAGTATTACGTTATAACGTATAACGTTATATAGTATTACGTTATAACGTTATATAGTATCACCATATAACGTATAACGTTATATAGTATTACGTTATAACGTATAACGTTATATAGTATTACGTTATAACGTATAACGTTATATAGTATTACGTTATAACGTATAACGTTATATAGTATTACCATATAACGTATAACATTATATAGTATTACGTTATAACGTATAACGTTATACAGTATCACCATATAACGTATAACGTTATATAGTATTACGTTATAACGTATAACGTTATGTAGTATTACGTTATAACGTATAACGTTATATAGTATTACGTTATAACGTTATATAGTATCACCATATAACGTATAACGTTATATAGTATTACGTTATAACGTATAACGTTATATAGTATTACGTTATAACGTATAACGTTATATAGTATTACCATATAACGTATAACGTTATATAGTATTACGTTATAACGTATAACCTTATATAGTATTACGTTATAACGTATAACGTTATATAGTATCACCATGTAACGTATAACGTTATATAGTATCACCATGTAACGTATAACGTTATATAGTAATACGTTATAACGTATAACGTCATGTAGTATTACGTTATAACGTATAACGTTATGTAGTATTACGTTATGACGTATAACGTTATATAGTATTACGTTATAACGTATAACGTTATATAGTATTACGTTATAACGTATAACGTTATGTAGTATTACGTTATAAGGTATAACGTTATGTAGTATTACGTTATAACGTATAACGTTATATAGTATTACGTTATAACGTATAACGTTATATAGTATCACCATGTAACGTATAACGTTATACTGTATCACCATGTAACGTATAACGTTATATAGTATTACGTTATAACGTATAACGTCATGTAGTATTACGTTATAACGTATAACGTTATGTAGTATTACGTTATAACGTATAACGTTATGTAGTATTACGTTATAACGTATAACGTTATATAGTATTACGTTATATCGTATAACGTTATATAGTATTACGTTATAACGTATAACGTTATATAGTATTACGTTATAACGTATAACGCTATATAGTATTACGTTATAACGTATAACGTTATATAGTATTACGTTATAACGTATAACGTTATATAGTATTACGTTATAACGTATAACGTTATATAGTATTACGTTATAACGTATAACGTTATATAGTATTACGTTATAACGTATAACGTTATATAGTATCACCATGTAACGTATAACGTTATATAGTATTACGTTATAACGTATAACGTTATATAGTATTACGTTATAACGTATAACGTTATATAGTATTACGTTATAACGTATAACGTTATATAGTATTACGTTATAACGTATAACGTCATGTAGTATTACGTTATAACGTATAACGTTATGTAGTATTACGTTATGACGTATAACGTTATATAGTATTACGTTATAACGTATAACGTTATATAGTATTACGTTATAACGTATAACGTTATGTAGTATTACGTTATAAGGTATAACGTTATGTAGTATTACGTTATAACGTATAACGTTATATAGTATTACGTTATAACGTATAACGTTATATAGTATCACCATGTAACGTATAACGTTATACTGTATCACCATGTAACGTATAACGTTATATAGTATTACGTTATAACGTATAACGTCATGTAGTATTACGTTATAACGTATAACGTTATGTAGTATTACGTTATAACGTATAACGTTATGTAGTATTACGTTATAACGTATAACGTTATATAGTATTACGTTATATCGTATAACGTTATATAGTATTACGTTATAACGTATAACGTTATATAGTATTACGTTATAACGTATAACGCTATATAGTATTACGTTATAACGTATAACGTTATATAGTATTACGTTATAACGTATAACGTTATATAGTATTACGTTATAACGTATAACGTTATATAGTATTACGTTATAACGTATAACGTTATATAGTATTACGTTATAACGTATAACGTTATATAGTATCACCATGTAACGTATAACGTTATATAGTATTACGTTATAACGTATAACGTTATATAGTATTACGTTATAACGTATAACGTTATATAGTATTACGTTATAACGTATAACGTTATATAGTATTACGTTATATCGTATAACGTTATATAGTATTACGTTATAACGTATAACGTCATATAGTACTACTTTATAACGTATAACGTTATATAGTATTACGTTATAACGTATAACGTTATATAGTATTACGTTATAACGTATAACATTATATAGTATTACGTTATAAAGTATAACGTTATATAGTATCACCATGTAACGTATAACGTTATATAGTATTACGTTATAACGTATAACGTTATATAGTATTACGTTATAACGTATAACGTTATATAGTATTACGTTATAACGTATAACGTTATGTAGTATTACGTTATAACGTATAACGTTATATAGTATTACGTTATAACGTTATATAGTATCACCATATAACGTATAACGTTATATAGTATTACGTTATAACGTATAACGTTATGTAGTATTACGTTATAACGTATAACGTTATATAGTATTACGTTATAACGTTATATAGTATCACCATATAACGTATAACGTTATATAGTATTACGTTATAACGTATAACGTTATATAGTATTACGTTATAACGTATAACGTTATATAGTATTACGTTATAACGTATAACGTTATATAGTATTACCATATAACGTATAACATTATATAGTATTACGTTATAACGTATAACGTTATACAGTATCACCATGTAACGTATAACGTTATATAGTATTACGTTATAACGTATAACGTTATATAGTATTACGTTATAACGTATAACGTTATATAGTATTACCATATAACGTATAACATTATATAGTATTACGTTATAACGTATAACGTTATATAGTATCACCATGTAACGTATAACGTTATATAGTATTACGTTATAACGTTATATAGTATCACCATATAACGTATAACGTTATATAGTATTACGTTATAACGTATAACGTTATGTAGTATTACGTTATAACGTATAACGTTATATAGTATTACGTTATAACGTATAACGTTATGTAGTATTACGTTATAACGTATAACGTTATATAGTATTACGTTATAACGTTATATAGTATCACCATATAACGTATAACGTTATATAGTATTACGTTATAACGTATAACGTTATATAGTATTACGTTATAACGTATAACGTTATATAGTATTACGTTATAACGTATAACGTTATATAGTATTACCATATAACGTATAACATTATATAGTATTACGTTATAACGTATAACGTTATACAGTATCACCATATAACGTATAACGTTATATAGTATTACGTTATAACGTATAACGTTATGTAGTATTACGTTATAACGTATAACGTTATATAGTATTACGTTATAACGTTATATAGTATCACCATATAACGTATAACGTTATATAGTATTACGTTATAACGTATAACGTTATATAGTATTACGTTATAACGTATAACGTTATATAGTATTACCATATAACGTATAACGTTATATAGTATTACGTTATAACGTATAACCTTATATAGTATTACGTTATAACGTATAACATTATATAGTATTACGTTATAACGTTATATAGAATCACCATATAACGTATAACGTTATATAGTATTACGTTATAACGTATAACGTTATATAGTATTACGTTATAACGTATAACGTTATATAGTGTTACGTTATAACGTATAACGTTATATAGTATTACGTTATAACGTATAACGATATATAGTATTACGTTATAACGTATAACGTTATATAGTATTACGTTATGACGTATAACGTTATATAGTATTACGTTATACCGTATAACGTTATATAGTATTACGTTATAACGTATAACGTTATATAGTATTACGTTATAACGTTGTATAGTATCACCATATAACGTATAACGTTATATAGTATTACGTTATAACGTTATATAGTATCACCATATAACGTATAACGTTATATAGTATTACGTTATAACGTATAACGTTATATAGTATTACGTTATAACGTATAACGTTATATAGTATTACGTTATAACGTATAACGTTATATAGTAGTACCATATAACGTATATCGTTATATAGTATTACCTTATAACGTATAACGTTATATAGTATTACGTTATAACGTATAACGTTATATAGTATTACGTTATGACGTATAACGTTATATGGTATTACCATATAACGTATAGCGTTATATAGTATTACGTTATAACGTTATATAGTTTCACCATATAACGTATAACGTTATATAGTATTACGTTATAACGTATAACGTTATAACGTATAACGTTATATAGTATTACGTTATAACGTATAACCTTATATAGTAATACGTTATAACGTATAACGTTATATAGTATTACGTTATGACGTATAACGTTATATGGTATTACCATATAACGTATAACGTTATATAGTATTACGTTATAACGTATAACGTTATATAGTATCACCATGTAACGTATAACGTTATATAGTATCACCATGTAACGTATAACGTTATATAGTAATACGTTATAACGTATAACGTCATGTAGTATTACGTTATAACGTATAACGTTATGTAGTATTACGTTATGACGTATAACGTTATATAGTATTACGTTATAACGTATAACGTTATATAGTATTACGTTATAACGTATAACGTTATGTAGTATTACGTTATAAGGTATAACGTTATGTAGTATTACGTTATAACGTATAACGTTATATAGTATTACGTTATAACGTATAACGTTATATAGTATCACCATGTAACGTATAACGTTATACTGTATCACCATGTAACGTATAACGTTATATAGTATTACGTTATAACGTATAACGTCATGTAGTATTACGTTATAACGTATAACGTTATGTAGTATTACGTTATAACGTATAACGTTATGTAGTATTACGTTATAACGTATAACGTTATATAGTATTACGTTATATCGTATAACGTTATATAGTATTACGTTATAACGTATAACGTTATAACGTATAACGTTATATAGTATTACGTTATAACGTATAACGTTATATAGTATTACGTTATAACGTATAACGTTATATAGTATTACGTTATAACGTATAACGTTATATAGTATCACCATGTAACGTATAACGTTATATAGTATTACGTTATAACGTATAACGTTATATAGTATCACCATGTAACGTATAACGTTATATAGTATCACCATGTAACGTATAACGTTATATAGTAATACGTTATAACGTATAACGTCATGTAGTATTACGTTATAACGTATAACATTATATAGTATTACGTTATAAAGTATAACGTTATATAGTATCACCATGTAACGTATAACGTTATATAGTATTACGTTATAACGTATAACGTTATATAGTATTACGTTATAACGTATAACGTTATATAGTATTACGTTATAACGTATAACGTTATGTAGTATTACGTTATAACGTATAACGTTATATAGTATTACGTTATAACGTTATATAGTATCACCATATAACGTATAACGTTATATAGTATTACGTTATAACGTATAACGTTATGTAGTATTACGTTATAACGTATAACGTTATATAGTATTACGTTATAACGTTATATAGTATCACCATATAACGTATAACGTTATATAGTATTACGTTATAACGTATAACGTTATGTAGTATTACGTTATAACGTATAACGTTATATAGTATTACGTTATAACGTTATATAGTATCACCATATAACGTATAACGTTATATAGTATTACGTTATAACGTATAACGTTATATAGTATTACGTTATAACGTATAACGTTATATAGTATTACGTTATAACGTATAACGTTATATAGTATTACCATATAACGTATAACATTATATAGTATTACGTTATAACGTATAACGTTATACAGTATCACCATGTAACGTATAACGTTATATAGTATTACGTTATAACGTATAACGTTATATAGTATTACGTTATAACGTATAACGTTATATAGTATTACCATATAACGTATAACATTATATAGTATTACGTTATAACGTATAACGTTATATAGTATCACCATGTAACGTATAACGTTATATAGTATTACGTTATAACGTTATATAGTATCACCATATAACGTATAACGTTATATAGTATTACGTTATAACGTATAACGTTATGTAGTATTACGTTATAACGTATAACGTTATATAGTATTACGTTATAACGTATAACGTTATGTAGTATTACGTTATAACGTATAACGTTATATAGTATTACGTTATAACGTTATATAGTATCACCATATAACGTATAACGTTATATAGTATTACGTTATAACGTATAACGTTATATAGTATTACGTTATAACGTATAACGTTATATAGTATTACGTTATAACGTATAACGTTATATAGTATTACCATATAACGTATAACATTATATAGTATTACGTTATAACGTATAACGTTATACAGTATCACCATATAACGTATAACGTTATATAGTATTACGTTATAACGTATAACGTTATGTAGTATTACGTTATAACGTATAACGTTATATAGTATTACGTTATAACGTTATATAGTATCACCATATAACGTATAACGTTATATAGTATTACGTTATAACGTATAACGTTATATAGTATTACGTTATAACGTATAACGTTATATAGTATTACCATATAACGTATAACGTTATATAGTATTACGTTATAACGTATAACCTTATATAGTATTACGTTATAACGTATAACATTATATAGTATTACGTTATAACGTTATATAGAATCACCATATAACGTATAACGTTATATAGTATTACGTTATAACGTATAACGTTATATAGTATTACGTTATAACGTATAACGTTATATAGTGTTACGTTATAACGTATAACGTTATATAGTATTACGTTATAACGTATAACGATATATAGTATTACGTTATAACGTATAACGTTATATAGTATTACGTTATGACGTATAACGTTATATAGTATTACGTTATACCGTATAACGTTATATAGTATTACGTTATAACGTATAACGTTATATAGTATTACGTTATAACGTTGTATAGTATCACCATATAACGTATAACGTTATATAGTATTACGTTATAACGTTATATAGTATCACCATATAACGTATAACGTTATATAGTATTACGTTATAACGTATAACGTTATATAGTATTACGTTATAACGTATAACGTTATATAGTATTACGTTATAACGTATAACGTTATATAGTAGTACCATATAACGTATATCGTTATATAGTATTACCTTATAACGTATAACGTTATATAGTATTACGTTATAACGTATAACGTTATATAGTATTACGTTATGACGTATAACGTTATATGGTATTACCATATAACGTATAGCGTTATATAGTATTACGTTATAACGTTATATAGTTTCACCATATAACGTATAACGTTATATAGTATTACGTTATAACGTATAACGTTATAACGTATAACGTTATATAGTATTACGTTATAACGTATAACCTTATATAGTAATACGTTATAACGTATAACGTTATATAGTATTACGTTATGACGTATAACGTTATATGGTATTACCATATAACGTATAACGTTATATAGTATTACGTTATAACGTATAACGTTATATAGTATCACCATGTAACGTATAACGTTATATAGTATCACCATGTAACGTATAACGTTATATAGTAATACGTTATAACGTATAACGTCATGTAGTATTACGTTATAACGTATAACGTTATGTAGTATTACGTTATGACGTATAACGTTATATAGTATTACGTTATAACGTATAACGTTATATAGTATTACGTTATAACGTATAACGTTATGTAGTATTACGTTATAAGGTATAACGTTATGTAGTATTACGTTATAACGTATAACGTTATATAGTATTACGTTATAACGTATAACGTTATATAGTATCACCATGTAACGTATAACGTTATACTGTATCACCATGTAACGTATAACGTTATATAGTATTACGTTATAACGTATAACGTCATGTAGTATTACGTTATAACGTATAACGTTATGTAGTATTACGTTATAACGTATAACGTTATGTAGTATTACGTTATAACGTATAACGTTATATAGTATTACGTTATATCGTATAACGTTATATAGTATTACGTTATAACGTATAACGTTATAACGTATAACGTTATATAGTATTACGTTATAACGTATAACGTTATATAGTATTACGTTATAACGTATAACGTTATATAGTATTACGTTATAACGTATAACGTTATATAGTATCACCATGTAACGTATAACGTTATATAGTATTACGTTATAACGTATAACGTTATATAGTATTACGTTATAACGTATAACGTTATATAGTATTACGTTATAACGTATAACGTTATATAGTATTACGTTATATCGTATAACGTTATATAGTATTACGTTATAACGTATAACGTCATATAGTACTACTTTATAACGTATGACGTTATATAGTATTACGTTATAACGTATAACGTTATATAGTATTACGTTATAACGTATAACATTATATAGTATTACGTTATAAAGTATAACGTTATATAGTATCACCATGTAACGTATAACGTTATATAGTATTACGTTATAACGTATAACGTTATATAGTATTACGTTATAACGTATAACGTTATATAGTATTACGTTATAACGTATAACGTTATGTAGTATTACGTTATAACGTATAACGTTATATAGTATTACGTTATAACGTTATATAGTATCACCATATAACGTATAACGTTATATAGTATTACGTTATAACGTATAACGTTATGTAGTATTACGTTATAACGTATAACGTTATATAGTATTACGTTATAACGTTATATAGTATCACCATATAACGTATAACGTTATATAGTATTACGTTATAACGTATAACGTTATAACGTATAACGTTATATAGTATTACGTTATAACGTATAACCTTATATAGTAATACGTTATAACGTATAACGTTATATAGTATTACGTTATGACGTATAACGTTATATGGTATTACCATATAACGTATAACGTTATATAGTATTACGTTATAACGTATAACGTTATATAGTATCACCATGTAACGTATAACGTTATATAGTATCACCATGTAACGTATAACGTTATATAGTAATACGTTATAACGTATAACGTCATGTAGTATTACGTTATAACGTATAACGTTATGTAGTATTACGTTATGACGTATAACGTTATATAGTATTACGTTATAACGTATAACGTTATATAGTATTACGTTATAACGTATAACGTTATGTAGTATTACGTTATAAGGTATAACGTTATGTAGTATTACGTTATAACGTATAACGTTATGTAGTATTACGTTATAACGTATAACGTTATATAGTATCACCATGTAACGTATAACGTTATACTGTATCACCATGTAACGTATAACGTTATATAGTATTACGTTATAACGTATAACGTCATGTAGTATTACGTTATAACGTATAACGTTATGTAGTATTACGTTATAACGTATAACGTTATGTAGTATTACGTTATAACGTATAACGTTATATAGTATTACGTTATATCGTATAACGTTATATAGTATTACGTTATAACGTATAACGTTATATAGTATTACGTTATAACGTATAACGCTATATAGTATTACGTTATAACGTATAACGTTATATAGTATTACGTTATAACGTATAACGTTATATAGTATTACGTTATAACGTATAACGTTATATAGTATTACGTTATAACGTATAACGTTATATAGTATTACGTTATAACGTATAACGTTATATAGTATCACCATGTAACGTATAACGTTATATAGTATTACGTTATAACGTATAACGTTATATAGTATTACGTTATAACGTATAACGTTATATAGTATTACGTTATAACGTATAACGTTATATAGTATTACGTTATATCGTATAACGTTATATAGTATTACGTTATAACGTATAACGTCATATAGTACTACTTTATAACGTATAACGTTATATAGTATTACGTTATAACGTATAACGTTATATAGTATTACGTTATAACGTATAACATTATATAGTATTACGTTATAAAGTATAACGTTATATAGTATCACCATGTAACGTATAACGTTATATAGTATTACGTTATAACGTATAACGTTATATAGTATTACGTTATAACGTATAACGTTATATAGTATTACGTTATAACGTATAACGTTATGTAGTATTACGTTATAACGTATAACGTTATATAGTATTACGTTATAACGTTATATAGTATCACCATATAACGTATAACGTTATATAGTATTACGTTATAACGTATAACGTTATGTAGTATTACGTTATAACGTATAACGTTATATAGTATTACGTTATAACGTTATATAGTATCACCATATAACGTATAACGTTATATAGTATTACGTTATAACGTATAACGTTATATAGTATTACGTTATAACGTATAACGTTATATAGTATTACGTTATAACGTATAACGTTATATAGTATTACCATATAACGTATAACATTATATAGTATTACGTTATAACGTATAACGTTATACAGTATCACCATGTAACGTATAACGTTATATAGTATTACGTTATAACGTATAACGTTATATAGTATTACGTTATAACGTATAACGTTATATAGTATTACCATATAACGTATAACATTATATAGTATTACGTTATAACGTATAACGTTATATAGTATCACCATGTAACGTATAACGTTATATAGTATTACGTTATAACGTTATATAGTATCACCATATAACGTATAACGTTATATAGTATTACGTTATAACGTATAACGTTATGTAGTATTACGTTATAACGTATAACGTTATATAGTATTACGTTATAACGTTATATAGTATCACCATATAACGTATAACGTTATATAGTATTACGTTATAACGTATAACGTTATATAGTATTACGTTATAACGTATAACGTTATATAGTATTACGTTATAACGTATAACGTTATATAGTATTACCATATAACGTATAACATTATATAGTATTACGTTATAACGTATAACGTTATATAGTATCACCATGTAACGTATAACGTTATATAGTATTACGTTATAACGTATAACGTTATATAGTATTACGTTATAACGTATAACGTTATATAGTATTACCATATAACGTATAACATTATATAGTATTACGTTATAACGTATAACGTTATATAGTATCACCATGTAACGTATAACGTTATATAGTATTACGTTACAACGTATAACGTTATATAGTATTACGTTATAACGTATAACGTTATATAGTATTACGTTATAACGTATAACGTTATATAGTATTAAGTTATAACGTATAACGTTATATAGTATTACGTTATAACGTTATATAGTATTACGTTATAACGTTATATAGTATCACCATATAACGTATAACGTTATATAGTATTACGTTATAACGTATAACGTTATATAGTATTACGTTATAACGTATAACGTTATATAGTATTACGTTATAACGTATAACGTTATATAGTATTACCATATAACGTATATCGTTATATAGTATTACCTTATAACGTATAACGCTATATAGTATTACGTTATAACGTATAACGTTATATAGTATTACGTTATGACGTATAACGTTATATGGTATTACCATATAACGTATAGCGTTATATAGTATTACGTTATAACGTTATATAGTTTCACCATATAACGTATAACGTTATATAGTATTACGTTATAACGTATAACGTTATAACGTATAACGTTATATAGTATTACGTTATAACGTATAACGTTATATAGTATTACGTTATAACGTATAACGTTATATAGTATTACGTTATAACGTATAACATTATATAGTATTACGTTATAACGTATAACGTTATATAGTATTACGTTATAACGTATAACGTTATGTAGTATTACGTTATAACGTATAACGTTATATAGTATTACGTTATAACGTATAACGTTATATAGTATTACGTTATAACGTATAACATTATATAGTATTACGTTATAACGTTATATAGTATCACCATATAACGTATAACGTTATATAGTATTACGTTATAACGTATAACGTTATATAGTATTACGTTATAACGTATAACGTTATATAGTATTAAGTTATAACGTATAACGTTATATAGTATTACGTTATAACGTTATATAGTATCACCATATAACGTATAACGTTATATAGTATTACGTTATAACGTATATCGTTATATAGTATTACCTTATAACGTATAACGTTATATAGTATTACGTTATGACGTATAACGTTATATAGTATTACGTTATACCGTATAACGTTATATAGTATTACGTTATAACGTATAACGCTATATAGTATTACGTTATAACGTATAACGTTATGTAGTATTACGTTATGACGTATAACGTTATATAGTATTACGTTATAACGTATAACGTTATATAGTATTACGTTATAACGTATAACGTTATGTAGTATTACGTTATAAGGTATAACGTTATGTAGTATTACGTTATAACGTATAACGTTATATAGTATTACGTTATAACGTATAACGTTATATAGTATTACGTTATGACGTATAACGTTATATAGTATTACGTTATAACGTATAACGTTATATAGTATTACGTTATAACGTATAACGTTATATAGTATTACGTTATAACGTATAACCTTATATAGTATTACGTTATAACGTATAACGTTATATAGTATTACGTTATGACGTATAACGTTATATGGAATTACCATATAACGTATGACGTTATATAGTATTACGTTATAAAGTATAACGTTATATAGTATCACCATGTAACGTATAACGTTATATAGTATCACCATGTAACGTATAACGTTATATAGTATTACGTTATAACGTATAACGTCATGTAGTATTACGTTATAAGGTATAACGTTATGTAGTATTACGTTATGACGTATAACGTTATATAGTATTACGTTATAACGTATAACGTTATATAGTATTACGTTATAACGTATAACGTTATGTAGTATTACGTTATAAGGTATAACGTTATGTAGTATTACGTTATAACGTATAACGTTATATAGTATTACGTTATAACGTATAACGTTATATAGTATCACCATGTAACGTATAACGTTATATAGTATCACCATGTAACGTATAACGTTATATAGTATTACGATATAACGTATAACGTTATGTAGTATTACGTTATACCGTATAACGTTATATAGTATTACGTTATAACGTATAACGTTATATAGTATTACGTTATAACGTTGTATAGTATCACCATATAACGTATAACGTTATATAGTATTACGTTATAACGTTATATAGTATCACCATATAACGTATAACGTTATATAGTATTACGTTATAACGTATAACGTTATATAGTATTACGTTATAACGTATAACGTTATATAGTATTACGTTATGACGTATAACGTTATATGGTATCACCATGTAACGTATAACGTTATATAGTATTACGTTATAACGTATAACGTTATATAGTATTACGTTATAACGTATAACCTTATATAGTATTACGTTATAACGTATAACATTATATAGTATTACGTTATAACGTTATATAGAATCACCATATAACGTATAACGTTATATAGTATTACGTTATAAAGTATAACGTTATATAGTATTACGTTATAACGTATAACGTTATATAGTATTAAGTTATAACGTATAACGTTATATAGTATTACGTTATAACGTTATATAGTATCACCATATAACGTATAACGTTATATAGTATTACGTTATAACGTATAACGTTATATAGTGTTACGTTATAACGTATAACGTTATATAGTATTACGTTATAACGTATAACGATATATAGTATTACGTTATAACGTATAACGTTATATAGTATTACGTTATGACGTATAACGTTATATAGTATTACGTTATACCGTATAACGTTATATAGTATTACGTTATAACGTATAACGTTATATAGTATTACGTTATAACGTTGTATAGTATCACCATATAACGTATAACGTTATATAGTATTACGTTATAACGTTATATAGTATCACCATATAACGTATAACGTTATATAGTATTACGTTATAACGTATAACGTTATATAGTATTACGTTATAACGTATAACGTTATATAGTACTACGTTATAACGTATAACGTTATATAGTAGTACCATATAACGTATATCGTTATATAGTATTACCTTATAACGTATAACGTTATATAGTATTACGTTATAACGTATAACGTTATATAGTATTACGTTATGACGTATAACGTTATATGGTATTACCATATAACGTATAGCGTTATATAGTATTACGTTATAACGTTATATAGTTTCACCATATAACGTATAACGTTATATAGTATTACGTTATAACGTATAACGTTATAACGTATAACGTTATATAGTATTACGTTATAACGTATAACGTTATATAGTATTACGTTATAACGTATAACCTTATATAGTAATACGTTATAACGTATAACGTTATATAGTATTACGTTATGACGTATAACGTTATATGGTATTACCATATAACGTATAACGTTATATAGTATTACGTTATAACGTATAACGTTATATAGTATCACCATGTAACGTATAACGTTATATAGTATCACCATGTAACGTATAACGTTATATAGTAATACGTTATAACGTATAACGTCATGTAGTATTACGTTATAACGTATAACGTTATGTAGTATTACGTTATGACGTATAACGTTATATAGTATTACGTTATAACGTATAACGTTATATAGTATTACGTTATAACGTATAACGTTATGTAGTATTACGTTATAAGGTATAACGTTATGTAGTATTACGTTATAACGTATAACGTTATATAGTATTACGTTATAACGTATAACGTTATATAGTATCACCATGTAACGTATAACGTTATACTGTATCACCATGTAACGTATAACGTTACATAGTATTACGTTATAACGTATAACGTCATGTAGTATTACGTTATAACGTATAACGTTATGTAGTATTACGTTATAACGTATAACGTTATGTAGTATTACGTTATAACGTATAACGTTATATAGTATTACGTTATATCGTATAACGTTATATAGTATTACGTTATAACGTATAACGTTATATAGTATTACGTTATAACGTATAACGCTATATAGTATTACGTTATAACGTATAACGTTATATAGTATTACGTTATAACTTATAACGTTATATAGTATTACGTTATAACATATAACGTTATATAGTATTAAGTTATAACGTATAACGTTATATAGTATTACGTTATAACGTTATATAGTATTACGTTATAACGTTATATAGTATCACCATATAACGTATAACGTTATATAGTATTACGTTATAACGTATAACGTTATATAGTATTACGTTATAACGTATAACGTTATATAGTATTACCATATAACGTATATCGTTATATAGTATTACGTTATAACGTATAACGTTATATAGTATTACGTTATAACGTATAACGCTATATAGTATTACGTTATAACGTAATACTATATAACGTTATACGTTATAACGTATAACGTTATATAGTATTACCATATAACGTATATCGTTATATAGTATTACCTTATAACGTATAACGTTATATAGTATTACGTTATAACGTATAACGTTATGTAGTATTACGTTATAAGGTATAACGTTATGTAGTATTACGTTATAACGTATAACGTTATATAGTATTACGTTATAACGTATAACGTTATATAGTATCACCATGTAACGTATAACGTTATACTGTATCACCATGTAACGTATAACGTTATATAGTATTACGTTATAACGTATAACGTCATGTAGTATTACGTTATAACGTATAACGTTATGTAGTATTACGTTATAACGTATAACGTTATGTAGTATTACGTTATAACGTATAACGTTATATAGTATTACGTTATATCGTATAACGTTATATAGTATTACGTTATAACGTATAACGTTATATAGTATTACGTTATAACGTATAACGCTATATAGTATTACGTTATAACGTATAACGTTATATAGTATTACGTTATAACGTATAACGTTATATAGTATTACGTTATAACATATAACGTTATATAGTATTAAGTTATAACGTTTAACGTTATATAGTATTACGTTATAACGTTATATAGTATTACGTTATAACGTTATATAGTATCACCATATAACGTATAACGTTATATAGTATTACGTTATAACGTATAACGTTATATAGTATTACGTTATAACGTATAACGTTATATAGTATTACCATATAACGTATATCGTTATATAGTATTACCTTATAACGTATAACGTTATATAGTATTACGTTATAACGTATAACGTTATATAGTATTACGTTATGACGTATAACGTTATATGGTATTACCATATAACGTATAGCGTTATATAGTATTACGTTATAACGTTATATAGTTTCACCATATAACGTATAACGTTATATAGTATTACGTTATATCGTATAACGTTATAACGTATAACGTTATATAGTATTACGTTATAACGTATAACGTTATGTAGTATTACGTTATAAGGTATAACGTTATGTAGTATTACGTTATAACGTATAACGTTATATAGTATTACGTTATAACGTATAACGTTATATAGTATCACCATGTAACGTATAACATTATATAGTATCACCATGTAACGTATAACGTTATATAGTATTACGTTATAACGTATAACGTCATGTAGTATTACGTTATAAGGTATAACGTTATGTAGTATTACGTTATGACGTATAACGTTATATAGTATTACGTTATAACGTATAACGTTATATAGTATTACGTTATAACGTATAACGTTATGTAGTATTACGTTATAAGGTATAACGTTATGTAGTATTACGTTATAACGTATAACGTTATATAGTATTACGTTATAACGTATAACGTTATATAGTATCACCATGTAACGTATAACGTTATATAGTATCACCATGTAACGTATAACGTTATATAGTATTACGATATAACGTATAACGTTATGTAGTATTACGTTATACCGTATAACGTTATATAGTATTACGTTATAACGTATAACGTTATATAGTATTACGTTATAACGTTGTATAGTATCACCATATAACGTATAACGTTATATAGTATTACGTTATAACGTTATATAGTATCACCATATAACGTATAACGTTATATAGTATTACGTTATAACGTATAACGTTATATAGTATTACGTTATAACGTATAACGTTATATAGTATTACGTTATGACGTATAACGTTATATGGTATCACCATGTAACGTATAACGTTATATAGTATTACGTTATAACGTATAACGTTATATAGTATTACGTTATAACGTATAACCTTATATAGTATTACGTTATAACGTATAACATTATATAGTATTACGTTATAACGTTATATAGAATCACCATATAACGTATAACGTTATATAGTATTACGTTATAAAGTATAACGTTATATAGTATTACGTTATAACGTATAACGTTATATAGTATTAAGTTATAACGTATAACGTTATATAGTATTACGTTATAACGTTATATAGTATCACCATATAACGTATAACGTTATATAGTATTACGTTATAACGTATAACGTTATATAGTGTTACGTTATAACGTATAACGTTATATAGTATTACGTTATAACGTATAACGATATATAGTATTACGTTATAACGTATAACGTTATATAGTATTACGTTATGACGTATAACGTTATATAGTATTACGTTATACCGTATAACGTTATATAGTATTACGTTATAACGTATAACGTTATATAGTATTACGTTATAACGTTGTATAGTATCACCATATAACGTATAACGTTATATAGTATTACGTTATAACGTTATATAGTATCACCATATAACGTATAACGTTATATAGTATTACGTTATAACGTATAACGTTATATAGTATTACGTTATAACGTATAACGTTATATAGTACTACGTTATAACGTATAACGTTATATAGTAGTACCATATAACGTATATCGTTATATAGTATTACCTTATAACGTATAACGTTATATAGTATTACGTTATAACGTATAACGTTATATAGTATTACGTTATGACGTATAACGTTATATGGTATTACCATATAACGTATAGCGTTATATAGTATTACGTTATAACGTTATATAGTTTCACCATATAACGTATAACGTTATATAGTATTACGTTATAACGTATAACGTTATAACGTATAACGTTATATAGTATTACGTTATAACGTATAACGTTATATAGTATTACGTTATAACGTATAACCTTATATAGTAATACGTTATAACGTATAACGTTATATAGTATTACGTTATGACGTATAACGTTATATGGTATTACCATATAACGTATAACGTTATATAGTATTACGTTATAACGTATAACGTTATATAGTATCACCATGTAACGTATAACGTTATATAGTATCACCATGTAACGTATAACGTTATATAGTAATACGTTATAACGTATAACGTCATGTAGTATTACGTTATAACGTATAACGTTATGTAGTATTACGTTATGACGTATAACGTTATATAGTATTACGTTATAACGTATAACGTTATATAGTATTACGTTATAACGTATAACGTTATGTAGTATTACGTTATAAGGTATAACGTTATGTAGTATTACGTTATAACGTATAACGTTATATAGTATTACGTTATAACGTATAACGTTATATAGTATCACCATGTAACGTATAACGTTATACTGTATCACCATGTAACGTATAACGTTACATAGTATTACGTTATAACGTATAACGTCATGTAGTATTACGTTATAACGTATAACGTTATGTAGTATTACGTTATAACGTATAACGTTATGTAGTATTACGTTATAACGTATAACGTTATATAGTATTACGTTATATCGTATAACGTTATATAGTATTACGTTATAACTCGTATAACGTTATATAGTATTACGTTATAACGTATAACGCTATATAGTATTACGTTATAACGTATAACGTTATATAGTATTACGTTATAACTTATAACGTTATATAGTATTACGTTATAACATATAACGTTATATAGTATTAAGTTATAACGTATAACGTTATATAGTATTACGTTATAACGTTATATAGTATTACGTTATAACGTTATATAGTATCACCATATAACGTATAACGTTATATAGTATTACGTTATAACGTATAACGTGTTATATAGTATTACGTTATAACGTATAACGTTATATAGTATTACCATATAACGTATATCGTTATATAGTATTACGTTATAACGTATAACGTTATATAGTATTACGTTATAACGTATAACGCTATATAGTATTACGTTATAACGTAATACTATATAACGTTATACGTTATAACGTATAACGTTATATAGTATTACCATATAACGTATATCGTTATATAGTATTACCTTATAACGTATAACGTTATATAGTATTACGTTATAACGTATAACGTTATGTAGTATTACGTTATAAGGTATAACGTTATGTAGTATTACGTTATAACGTATAACGTTATATAGTATTACGTTATAACGTATAACGTTATATAGTATCACCATGTAACGTATAACGTTATACTGTATCACCATGTAACGTATAACGTTATATAGTATTACGTTATAACGTATAACGTCATGTAGTATTACGTTATAACGTATAACGTTATGTAGTATTACGTTATAACGTATAACGTTATGTAGTATTACGTTATAACGTATAACGTTATATAGTATTACGTTATATCGTATAACGTTATATAGTATTACGTTATAACGTATAACGTTATATAGTATTACGTTATAACGTATAACGCTATATAGTATTACGTTATAACGTATAACGTTATATAGTATTACGTTATAACGTATAACGTTATATAGTATTACGTTATAACATATAACGTTATATAGTATTAAGTTATAACGTTTAACGTTATATAGTATTACGTTATAACGTTATATAGTATTACGTTATAACGTTATATAGTATCACCATATAACGTATAACGTTATATAGTATTACGTTATAACGTATAACGTTATATAGTATTACGTTATAACGTATAACGTTATATAGTATTACCATATAACGTATATCGTTATATAGTATTACCTTATAACGTATAACGTTATATAGTATTACGTTATAACGTATAACGTTATATAGTATTACGTTATGACGTATAACGTTATATGGTATTACCATATAACGTATAGCGTTATATAGTATTACGTTATAACGTTATATAGTTTCACCATATAACGTATAACGTTATATAGTATTACGTTATATCGTATAACGTTATAACGTATAACGTTATATAGTATTACGTTATAACGTATAACGTTATGTAGTATTACGTTATAAGGTATAACGTTATGTAGTATTACGTTATAACGTATAACGTTATATAGTATTACGTTATAACGTATAACGTTATATAGTATCACCATGTAACGTATAACATTATATAGTATCACCATGTAACGTATAACGTTATATAGTATTACGTTATAACGTATAACGTCATGTAGTATTACGTTATAAGGTATAACGTTATGTAGTATTACGTTATGACGTATAACGTTATATAGTATTACGTTATAACGTATAACGTTATATAGTATTACGTTATAACGTATAACGTTATGTAGTATTACGTTATAAGGTATAACGTTATGTAGTATTACGTTATAACGTATAACGTTATATAGTATTACGTTATAACGTATAACGTCATGTAGTATTACGTTATAAGGTATAACGTTATGTAGTATTACGTTATGACGTATAACGTTATATAGTATTACGTTATAACGTATAACGTTATATAGTATTACGTTATAACGTATAACGTTATGTAGTATTACGTTATAACGTATAACGTTATATAGTATTACGTTATATCGTATAACGTTATATAGTATTACGTTATAACGTATAACGTTATATAGTATTACCATATAACGTATATCGTTATATAGTATTACCTTATAACGTATAACGTTATATAGTATTACGTTATAACGTATAACGTTATATAGTATTACGTTATGACGTATAACGTTATATGGTATTACCATATAACGTATAGCGTTATATAGTATTACGTTATAACGTTATATAGTTTCACCATATAACGTATAACGTTATATAGTATTACGTTATATCGTATAACGTTATAACGTATAACGTTATATAGTATTACGTTATAACGTATAACGTTATGTAGTATTACGTTATAAGGTATAACGTTATGTAGTATTACGTTATAACGTATAACGTTATATAGTATTACGTTATAACGTATAACGTTATATAGTATCACCATGTAACGTATAACATTATATAGTATCACCATGTAACGTATAACGTTATATAGTATTACGTTATAACGTATAACGTCATGTAGTATTACGTTATAACGTATAACGTTATGTAGTATTACGTTATAACGTATAACGTTATGTAGTATTACGTTATAACGTATAACGTTATATAGTATTACGTTATATCGTATAACGTTATATAGTATTACGTTATAACGTATAACGTTATGTAGTATTACGTTATAACGTATAACGTTATATAGTATTACGTTATATCGTATAACGTTATATAGTATTACGTTATGACGTATAACGTTATATAGTATTACGTTATAACGTATAACGTTATATAGTATTACGTTATAACGTATAACGTTATGTAGTATTACGTTATAAGGTATAACGTTATGTAGTATTACGTTATAACGTATAACGTTATATAGTATTACGTTATAACGTATAACGTTATATAGTATCACCATGTAACGTATAACGTTATATAGTATTACGTTATAACGTATAACGTTATATAGTATTACGTTATAACGTATAACGTTATATAGTATTACGTTATAACGTATAACGTCATGTAGTATTACGTTATAACGTATAACGTTATGTAGTATTACGTTATAACGTATAACGTTATGTAGTATTACGTTATAACGTATAACGTTATATAGTATTACGTTATATCGTATAACGTTATATAGTATTACGTTATAACGTATAACGTTATGTAGTATTACGTTATAACGTATAACGTTATATAGTATTACGTTATATCGTATAACGTTATATAGTATTACGTTATGACGTATAACGTTATATAGTATTACGTTATAACGTATAACGTTATATAGTATTACGTTATAACGTATAACGTTATATAGTATTACGTTATAACGTATAACGTTATATAGTATTACGTTATAACGTATAACGTTATATAGTATCACCATGTAACGTATAACGTTATATAGTATTACGTTATAACGTATAACGTTATATAGTATTACGTTATAACGTATAACGTTATATAGTATTACGTTATAACGTATAACGTTATATAGTATTACGTTATATCGTATAACGTTATATAGTATTACGTTATAACGTATAACGTTATATAGTACTACTTTATAACGTATAACGTTATATAGTATTACGTTATAACGTATAACGTTATATAGTATTACGTTATAACGTATAACATTATATAGTATTACGTTATAAAGTATAACGTTATATAGTATCACCATGTAACGTATAACGTTATATAGTATTACGTTATAACGTATAACGTTATATAGTATTACGTTATAACGTATAACGTTATATAGTATTACGTTATAACGTATAACGTTATATAGTATTACGTTATATCGTATAACGTTATATAGTATTACGTTATGACGTATAACGTTATATAGTATTACGTTATAACGTATAACGTTATATAGTATTACGTTATAACGTATAACGTTATATAGTATTACGTTATAACGTATAACGTTATATAGTATTACGTTATAACGTATAACGTTATATAGTATCACCATGTAACGTATAACGTTATATAGTATTACGTTATAACGTATAACGTTATATAGTATTACGTTATAACGTATAACGTTATATAGTATTACGATATAACGTATAACGTTATATAGTATTACGTTATATCGTATAACGTTATATAGTATTACGTTATAACGTATAACGTTATATAGTACTACTTTATAACGTATAACGTTATATAGTATTACGTTATAACGTATAACGTTATATAGTATTACGTTATAACGTATAACATTATATAGTATTACGTTATAAAGTATAACGTTATATAGTATCACCATGTAACGTATAACGTTATATAGTATTACGTTATAACGTATAACGTTATATAGTATTACGTTATAACGTATAACGTTATATAGTATTACGTTATAACGTATAACGTTATATAGTATTACGTTATAACGTATAACGTTATATAGTATTACCATATAACGTATAAAATTATATAGTATTACGTTATAACGTATAACGTTATATAGTATCACCATGTAACGTATAACGTTATATAGTATTACGTTATAACGTATAACGTTATATAGTATTACGTTATAACGTATAACGTTATATAGTATTACGTTATAACGTATAACGTTATATAGTATTAAGTTATAACGTATAACGTTATATAGTATTACGTTATAACGTTATATAGTATTACGTTATAACGTTATATAGTATCACCATATAACGTATAACGTTATATAGTATTACGTTATAACGTATAACGTTATATAGTATTACGTTATAACGTATAGCGTTATATAGTATTACGTTATAACGTATAACGTTATATAGTATTACGTTATAACGTATAACGTTATATAGTATTACCTTATAACGTATAGCGTTATATAGTATTACGTTATAACGTATAACGTTATATAGTATTACGTTATGACGTATAACGTTATATGGTATTACCATATAACGTATAGCGTTATATAGTATTACGTTATAACGTATAACGTTATATAGTATTACGTTATAACGTATAACGTTATATAGTATTACGTTATAACGTATAACCTTATATAGTATTACGTTATAACGTATAACGTTATATAGTATTACGTTATAACGTATAACCTTATATAGTATTACGTTATAACGTATAACGTTATATAGTATTACGTTATGACGTATAACGTTATATAGAATCACCATATAACGTATAACGTTATATAGTATTACGTTATAACGTATAACGTTATATAGTATTACGTTATAACGTATAACGTTATATAGTATTAAGTTATAACGTATAACGTTATATAGTATTACGTTATAACGTATAACGTTATATAGTATTACGTTATAACGTATAACGTTATATAGTGTTACGTTATAACGTATAACGTTATATAGTATTACGTTATAACGTATAACGATATATAGTATTACGTTGTAACGTATAACGTTATATAGTATTACGTTATGACGTATAATGTTATATAGTATTACGTTATACCGTATAACGTTATATAGTATTACGTTATAACGTATAACGTTATATAGTATTACGTTATAACGTTGTATAGTATCACCATATAACGTATAACGTTATATAGTATTACGTTATAACGTTATATAGTATCACCATATAACGTATAACGTTATATAGTATTACGTTATAACGTATAACGTTATATAGTATTACGTTATAACGTATAACGTTATATAGTATTACGTTATAACGTATAACGTTATATAGTAGTACCATATAACGTATATCGTTATATAGTATTACCTTATAACGTATAACGTTATATAGTATTACGTTATAACGTATAACGTTATATAGTATTACGTTATGACGTATAACGTTATATGGTATTACCATATAACGTATAGCGTTATATAGTATTACGTTATAACGTTATATAGTTTCACCATATAACGTATAACGTTATATAGTATTACGTTATGACGTATAACGTTATATGGTATTACCATATAACGTATAACGTTATATAGTATTACGTTATAACGTATAACGTTATATAGTATCACCATGTAACGTATAACGTTATATAGTATCACCATGTAACGTATAACGTTATATAGTAATACGTTATAACGTATAACGTCATGTAGTATTACGTTATAACGTATAACGTTATGTAGTATTACGTTATGACGTATAACGTTATATAGTATTACGTTATAACGTATAACGTTATATAGTATTACGTTATAACGTATAACGTTATGTAGTATTACGTTATAAGGTATAACGTTATGTAGTATTACGTTATAACGTATAACGTTATATAGTATTACGTTATAACGTATAACGTTATATAGTATCACCATGTAACGTATAACGTTATACTGTATCACCATGTAACGTATAACGTTATATAGTATTACGTTATAACGTATAACGTCATGTAGTATTACGTTATAACGTATAACGTTATGTAGTATTACGTTATATCGTATAACGTTATATAGTATTACGTTATAACGTAGAACGTTATATAGTACTACTTTATAACGTATAACATTATATAGTATTACGTTATAACGTATAACGTTATATAGTATTACGTTATAACGTATAACGTTATATAGTATTACGTTATAACGTATAACGTTATATAGTATTACGTTATAACGTATAACGTTGTATAGTATTACCATATAACGTATAAAATTATATAGTATTACGTTATAACGTATAACGTTATATAGTATCACCATGTAACGTATAACGTTATATAGTATTACGTTATAACGTATAACGTTATATAGTATTACGTTATGACGTTTAACGTTATATGGTATTACCATATAACGTATAGCTTTATATAGTATTACGTTATAACGTTATATAGTTTCACCATATAACGTATAACGTTATATAGTATTACGTTATATCGTATAACGTTATAACGTATAACGTTATATAGTATTACGTTATAACGTATAACGTTATGTAGTATTACGTTATAAGGTATAACGTTATATAGTATTACGTTATAACGTTATATAGTATCACCATATAACGTATAACGTTATATAGTATTACGTTATAACGTATAACGTTATATAGTATTACGTTATAACGTATAACGTTATATAGTATTACGTTATAACGTATAACGTTATATAGTAGTACCATATAACGTATATCGTTATATAGTATTACCTTATAACGTATAACGTTATATAGTATTACGTTATAACGTATAACGTTATATAGTATTACGTTATGACGTATAACGTTATATGGTATTACCATATAACGTATAGCGTTATATAGTATTACGTTATAACGTTATATAGTTTCACCATATAACGTATAACGTTATATAGTATTACGTTATGACGTATAACGTTATATGGTATTACCATATAACGTATAACGTTATATAGTATTACGTTATAACGTATAACGTTATATAGTATCACCATGTAACGTATAACGTTATATAGTATCACCATGTAACGTATAACGTTATATAGTAATACGTTATAACGTATAACGTCATGTAGTATTACGTTATAACGTATAACGTTATGTAGTATTACGTTATGACGTATAACGTTATATAGTATTACGTTATAACGTATAACGTTATATAGTATTACGTTATAACGTATAACGTTATGTAGTATTACGTTATAAGGTATAACGTTATGTAGTATTACGTTATAACGTATAACGTTATATAGTATTACGTTATAACGTATAACGTTATATAGTATCACCATGTAACGTATAACGTTATACTGTATCACCATGTAACGTATAACGTTATATAGTATTACGTTATAACGTATAACGTCATGTAGTATTACGTTATAACGTATAACGTTATGTAGTATTACGTTATATCGTATAACGTTATATAGTATTACGTTATAACGTAGAACGTTATATAGTACTACTTTATAACGTATAACATTATATAGTATTACGTTATAACGTATAACGTTATATAGTATTACGTTATAACGTATAACGTTATATAGTATTACGTTATAACGTATAACGTTATATAGTATTACGTTATAACGTATAACGTTGTATAGTATTACCATATAACGTATAAAATTATATAGTATTACGTTATAACGTATAACGTTATATAGTATCACCATGTAACGCATAACGTTATATAGTATTACGTTCTAACGTATAACGTTATATAGTATTACGTTATGACGTTTAACGTTATATGGTATTACCATATAACGTATAGCTTTATATAGTATTACGTTATAACGTTATATAGTTTCACCATATAACGTATAACGTTATATAGTATTACGTTATATCGTATAACGTTATAACGTATAACGTTATATAGTATTACGTTATAACGTATAACGTTATGTAGTATTACGTTATAAGGTATAACGTTATGTAGTATTACGTTATAACGTATAACGTTATATAGTATTACGTTATAACGTATAACGTTATATAGTATCACCATGTAACGTATAACATTATATAGTATCACCATGTAACGTATAACGTTATATAGTATTACGTTATAACGTATAACGTCATGTAGTATTACGTTATAACGTATAACGTTATGTAGTATTACGTTATAACGTATAACGTTATGTAGTATTACGTTATAACGTATAACTTTATATAGTATTACGTTATATCGTATAACGTTATATAGTATTACGTTATAACGTATAACGTTATGTAGTATTACGTTATAACGTATAACGTTATATAGTATTACGTTATATCGTATAACGTTATATAGTATTACGTTATAACGTATAACGTTATATAGTATTACCATATAACGTATATCGTTATATAGTATTACCTTATAACGTATAACGTTATATAGTATTACGTTATAACGTATAACGTTATATAGTATTACGTTATGACGTATAACGTTATATGGTATTACCATATAACGTATAGCGTTATATAGTATTACGTTATAACGTTATATAGTTTCACCATATAACGTATAACGTTATATAGTATTACGTTATATCGTATAACGTTATAACGTATAACGTTATATAGTATTACGTTATAACGTATAACGTTATGTAGTATTACGTTATAAGGTATAACGTTATGTAGTATTACGTTATAACGTATAACGTTATATAGTATTACGTTATAACGTATAACGTTATATAGTATCACCATGTAACGTATAACATTATATAGTATCACCATGTAACGTATAACGTTATATAGTATTACGTTATAACGTATAACGTCATGTAGTATTACGTTATAACGTATAACGTTATGTAGTATTACGTTATAACGTATAACGTTATGTAGTATTACGTTATAACGTATAACGTTATATAGTATTACGTTATATCGTATAACGTTATATAGTATTACGTTATAACGTTATATAGTATTACGTTATAACGTTATATAGTATTACCATATAACGTATATCGTTATATAGTATTACCTTATAACGTATAACGTTATATAGTATTACTTTATGACGTATAACGTTATATAGAATCACCATATAACGTATAACGTTATATAGTATTACGTTATAACGTATAACGTTATATAGTATTACGTTATAACGTATAACGTTATATAGTATTAAGTTATAACGTATAACGTTATATAGTATTACGTTATAACGTATAACGTTATATAGTATTACGTTATAACGTATAACGTTATATAGTGTTACGTTATAACGTATAACGTTATATAGTATTACGTTATAACGTATAACGATATATAGTATTACGTTGTAACGTATAACGTTATATAGTATTACGTTATGACGTATAATGTTATATAGTATTACGTTATACCGTATAACGTTATATAGTATTACGTTATAACGTATAACGTTATATAGTATTACGTTATAACGTTGTATAGTATCACCATATAACGTATAACGTTATATAGTATTACGTTATGACGTATAACGTTATATAGAATCACCATATAACGTATAACGTTATATAGTATTACGTTATAACGTATAACGTTATATAGTATTACGTTATAACGTATAACGTTATATAGTATTAAGTTATAACGTATAACGTTATATAGTATTACGTTATAACGTATAACGTTATATAGTATTACGTTATAACGTATAACGTTATATAGTGTTACGTTATAACGTATAACGTTATATAGTATTACGTTATAACGTATAACGATATATAGTATTACGTTGTAACGTATAACGTTATATAGTATTACGATATGACGTATAATGTTATATAGTATTACGTTATACCGTATAACGTTATATAGTATTACGTTATAACGTATAACGTTATATAGTATTACGTTATAACGTTGTATAGTATCACCATATAACGTATAACGTTATATAGTATTACGTTATAACGTTATATAGTATCACCATATAACGTATAACGTTATATAGTATTACGTTATAACGTATAACGTTATATAGTATTACGTTATAACGTATAACGTTATATAGTATTACGTTATAACGTATAACGTTATATAGTATTACGTTATAACGTATAACGTTATATAGTATTACGTTATATCGTATAACGTTACATAGTATTACATTATGACGTATAACGTTATATGGTATTACCATATAACGTATAGCGTTATATAGTATTACGTTATAACGTTATATAGTTTCACCATATAACGTATAACGTTATATAGTATTACGTTATGACGTATAACGTTATATGGTATTACCATATAACGTATAACGTTATATAGTATTACGTTATAACGTATAACGTTATATAGTATCACCATGTAACGTATAACGTTATATAGTATCACCATGTAACGTATAACGTTATATAGTAATACGTTATAACGTATAACGTCATGTAGTATTACGTTATAACGTATAACGTTATGTAGTATTACGATATGACGTATAACGTTATATAGTATTACCTTATAACGTATAACGTTATATAGTATTACGTTATAACGTATAACGTTATGTAGTATTACGTTATAAGGTATAACGTTATGTAGTATTACGTTATAACGTATAACGTTATATAGTATTACGTTATAACGTATAACGTTATATAGTATCACCATGTAACGTATAACGTTATACTGTATCACCATGTAACGTATAACGTTATATAGTATTACGTTATAACGTATAACGTCATGTAGTATTACGTTATAACGTATAACGTTATGTAGTATTACGTTATATCGTATAACGTTATATAGTATTACGTTATAACGTATAACGTTATATAGTACTACTTTATAACGTATAACGTTATATAGTATTACGTTATAACGTATAACGTTATATAGTATTACGTTATAACGTATAACATTATATAGTATTACGTTATAAAGTATAACGTTATATAGTATCACCATGTAACGTATAACGTTATATAGTATTACGTTATAACGTATAACGTTATATAGTATTACGTTATAACGTATAACGTTATATAGTATTACGTTATAACGTATAACGTTATATAGTATTACGTTATATCGTATAACGTTATATAGTATTACGTTATAACGTATAACGTTATATAGTACTACTTTATAACGTATAACGTTATATAGTATTACGTTATAACGTATAACGTTATATAGTATTACGTTATAACGTATAACGTTATATAGTATTACGTTATAACGTATAACGTTATATAGTATCACCATGTAACGTATAACGTTATATAGTATTACGTTATAACGTATAACGTTATATAGTATTACGTTATAACGTATAACGTTATATAGTATTACGTTATAACGTATAACGTTATATAGCATTACGTTATATCGTATAACGTTATATAGTATTACGTTATAACGTATAACGTTATATAGTACTACTTTATAACGTATAACGTTATATAGTATTACGTTATAACGTATAACGTTATATAGTATTACGTTATAACGTATAACATTATATAGTATTACGTTATAAAGTATAACGTTATATAGTATCACCATGTAACGTATAACGTTATATAGTATTACGTTATAACGTATAACGTTATACAGTATTACGTTATAACGTATAACGTTATATAGTATTACGTTATAACGTATAACGTTATATAGTATTACGTTATAACGTATAACGTTATATAGTATTACCATATAACGTATAAAATTATATAGTATTACGTTATAACGTATAACGTTATATAGTATCACCATGTAACGTATAACGTTATATAGTATTACGTTATAACGTATAACGTTATATAGTATTACGTTATAACGTATAACGTTATATAGTATTACGTTATAACGTATAACGTTATATAGTATTAAGTTATAACGTATAACGTTATATAGTATTACGTTATAACGTTATATAGTATTACGTTATAACGTTATATAGTATCACCATATAACGTATAACGTTATATAGTATTACGTTATAACGTATAACGTTATATAGTATTACGTTATAACGTATAACGTTATATAGTATTACCATATAACGTATATCGTTATATAGTATTACCTTATAACGTATAACGTTATATAGTATTACGTTATAACGTATAACGTTATATAGTATTACGTTATGACGTATAACGTTATATGGTATTACCATATAACGTATAGCGTTATATAGTATTACGTTATAACGTATAACGTTATATAGTATTACGTTATAACGTATAACGTTATATAGTATTACGTTATAACGTATAACCTTATATAGTATAACGTTATAACGTATAACGTTATATAGTATTACGTTATAACGTATAACCTTATATAGTATTACGTTATAACGTATAACGTTATATAGTATTACGTTATGACGTATAACGTTATATAGAATCACCATATAACGTATAACGTTATATAGTATTACGTTATAACGTATAACGTTATATAGTATTACGTTATAAAGTATAACGTTATATAGTATTAAGTTATAACGTATAACGTTATATAGTATTACGTTATAACGTATAACGTTATAACGTATAACGTTATATAGTATTACGTTATAACGTATAACGTTATATAGTGTTACGTTATAACGTATAACGTTATATAGTATTACGTTATAACGTATAACGATATATAGTATTACGTTATAACGTATAACGTTATATAGTATTACGTTATGACGTATAACGTTATATAGTATTACGTTATGACGTATAACGTTATATAGTATTACGTTATAACGTATAACGTTATATAGTATTACGTTATAACGTTGTATAGTATCACCATATAACGTATAACGTTATATAGTATTACGTTATAACGTTATATAGTATCACCATATAACGTATAACGTTATATAGTATTACGTTATAACGTATAACGTTATATAGTATTACGTTATAACGTATAACGTTATATAGTATTACGTTATAACGTATAACGTTATATAGTAGTACCATATAACGTATATCGTTATATAGTATTACCTTATAACGTATAACGTTATATAGTATTACGTTATAACGTATAACGTTATATAGTATTACGTTATGACGTATAACGTTATATGGTATTACCATATAACGTATAGCGTTATATAGTATTACGTTATAACGTTATATAGTTTCACCATATAACGTATAACGTTATATAGTATTACGTTATGACGTATAACGTTATATGGTATTACCATATAACGTATAACGTTATATAGTATTACGTTATAACGTATAACGTTATATAGTATCACCATGTAACGTATAACGTTATATAGTATCACCATGTAACGTATAACGTTATATAGTAATACGTTATAACGTATAACGTCATGTAGTATTACGTTATAACGTATAACGTTATGTAGTATTACGTTATGACGTATAACGTTATATAGTATTACGTTATAACGTATAACGTTATATAGTATTACGTTATAACGTATAACGTTATGTAGTATTACGTTATAACGTATAACGTTATATAGTATTACGTTATAACGTATAACGTTATATAGTATCACCATGTAACGTATAACATTATATAGTATCACCATGTAACGTATAACGTTATATAGTATTACGTTATAACGTATAACGTCATGTAGTATTACGTTATAACGTATAACGTTATGTAGTATTACGTTATAACGTATAACGTTATGTAGTATTACGTTATAACGTATAACGTTATATAGTATTACGTTATATCGTATAACGTTATATAGTATTACGTTATAACGTATAACGTTATGTAGTATTACGTTATAACGTATAACGTTATATAGTATTACGTTATATCGTATAACGTTATATAGTATTACGTTATAACGTATAACGTTATATAGTATTACCATATAACGTATATCGTTATATAGTATTACCTTATAACGTATAAAATTATATAGTATTACGTTATAACGTATAACGTTATATAGTATCACCATGTAACGTATAACGTTATATAGTATTACGTTATAACGTATAACGTTATATAGTATTACGTTATAACGTATAACGTTATATAGTATTACGTTATAACGTATAACGTTATATAGTATTAAGTTATAACGTATAACGTTATATAGTATTACGTTATAACGTATAACGTTATATAGTATTACCATATAACGTATAAAATTATATAGTATTACGTTATAACGTATAACGTTATATAGTATCACCATGTAACGTATAACGTTATATAGTATTACGTTATAACGTATAACGTTATATAGTATTACGTTATAACGTATAACGTTATATAGTATTACGTTATAACGTATAACGTTATATAGTATTAAGTTATAACGTATAACGTTATATAGTATTACGTTATAACGTTATATAGTATTACGTTATAACGTTATATAGTATCACCATATAACGTATAACGTTATATAGTATTACGTTATAACGTATAACGTTATATAGTATTACGTTATAACGTATAACGTTATATAGTATTACCATATAACGTATATCGTTATATAGTATTACCTTATAACGTATAACGTTATATAGTATTACGTTATAACGTATAACGTTATATAGTATTACGTTATGACGTATAACGTTATATGGTATTACCATATAACGTATAGCGTTATATAGTATTACGTTATAACGTATAACGTTATATAGTATTACGTTATAACGTATAACGTTATATAGTATTACGTTATAACGTATAACCTTATATAGTATAACGTTATAACGTATAACGTTATATAGTATTACGTTATAACGTATAACCTTATATAGTATTACGTTATAACGTATAACGTTATATAGTATTACGTTATGACGTATAACGTTATATAGAATCACCATATAACGTATAACGTTATATAGTATTACGTTATAACGTATAACGTTATATAGTATTACGTTATAAAGTATAACGTTATATAGTATTAAGTTATAACGTATAACGTTATATAGTATTACGTTATAACGTATAACGTTATAACGTATAACGTTATATAGTATTACGTTATAACGTATAACGTTATATAGTGTTACGTTATAACGTATAACGTTATATAGTATTACGTTATAACGTATAACGATATATAGTATTACGTTATAACGTATAACGTTATATAGTATTACGTTATGACGTATAACGTTATATAGTATTACGTTATGACGTATAACGTTATATAGTATTACGTTATAACGTATAACGTTATATAGTATTACGTTATAACGTTGTATAGTATCACCATATAACGTATAACGTTATATAGTATTACGTTATAACGTTATATAGTATCACCATATAACGTATAACGTTATATAGTATTACGTTATAACGTATAACGTTATATAGTATTACGTTATAACGTATAACGTTATATAGTATTACGTTATAACGTATAACGTTATATAGTAGTACCATATAACGTATATCGTTATATAGTATTACCTTATAACGTATAACGTTATATAGTATTACGTTATAACGTATAACGTTATATAGTATTACGTTATGACGTATAACGTTATATGGTATTACCATATAACGTATAGCGTTATATAGTATTACGTTATAACGTTATATAGTTTCACCATATAACGTATAACGTTATATAGTATTACGTTATGACGTATAACGTTATATGGTATTACCATATAACGTATAACGTTATATAGTATTACGTTATAACGTATAACGTTATATAGTATCACCATGTAACGTATAACGTTATATAGTATCACCATGTAACGTATAACGTTATATAGTAATACGTTATAACGTATAACGTCATGTAGTATTACGTTATAACGTATAACGTTATGTAGTATTACGTTATGACGTATAACGTTATATAGTATTACGTTATAACGTATAACGTTATATAGTATTACGTTATAACGTATAACGTTATGTAGTATTACGTTATAACGTATAACGTTATATAGTATTACGTTATAACGTATAACGTTATATAGTATCACCATGTAACGTATAACATTATATAGTATCACCATGTAACGTATAACGTTATATAGTATTACGTTATAACGTATAACGTCATGTAGTATTACGTTATAACGTATAACGTTATGTAGTATTACGTTATAACGTATAACGTTATGTAGTATTACGTTATAACGTATAACGTTATATAGTATTACGTTATATCGTATAACGTTATATAGTATTACGTTATAACGTATAACGTTATGTAGTATTACGTTATAACGTATAACGTTATATAGTATTACGTTATATCGTATAACGTTATATAGTATTACGTTATAACGTATAACGTTATATAGTATTACCATATAACGTATATCGTTATATAGTATTACCTTATAACGTATAACGTTATATAGTATTACGTTATAACGTATAACGTTATATAGTATTACGTTATGACGTATAACGTTATATGGTATTACCATATAACGTATAGCGTTATATAGTATTACGTTATAACGTTATATAGTTTCACCATATAACGTATAACGTTATATAGTATTACGTTATATCGTATAACGTTATAACGTATAACGTTATATAGTATTACGTTATAACGTATAACGTTATGTAGTATTACGTTATAAGGTATAACGTTATGTAGTATTACGTTATAACGTATAACGTTATATAGTATTACGTTATAACGTATAACGTTATATAGTATCACCATGTAACGTATAACATTATATAGTATCACCATGTAACGTATAACGTTATATAGTATTACGTTATAACGTATAACGTCATGTAGTATTACGTTATAACGTATAACGTTATGTAGTATTACGTTATAACGTATAACGTTATGTAGTATTACGTTATAACGTATAACGTTATATAGTATTACGTTATATCGTATAACGTTATATAGTATTACGTAATATCGTATAACGTTATATAGTATTACGTTATAATGTATAACGTTATATAGTATTACGTTATAACGTATAACGTTATATAGTATTACGTTATAACGTATAACGTTATATAGTATTACCATATAACGTATAAAATTATATAGTATTACGTTATAACGTATAACGTTATATAGTATCACCATGTAACGTATAACGTTATATAGTATTACGTTATAACGCATAACGTTATATAGTATTACGTTATAACGTATAACGTTATATAGTATTACGTTATAACGTATAACGTTATATAGTATTAAGTTATAACGTATAACGTTATATAGTATTACGTTATAACGTTATATAGTATTACGTTATAACGTTATATAGTATCACCATATAACGTATAACGTTATATAGTATTACGTTATAACGTATAACGTTATATAGTATTACGTTATAACGTTATATAGTATTACGTTATAACGTTATATAGTATCACCATATAACGTATAACGTTATATAGTATTACGTTATAACGTATAACGTTATATAGTATTACGTTATAACGTATAACGTTATATAGTATTACCATATAACGTATATCGTTATATAGTATTACCTTATAACGTATAACGTTATATAGTATTACGTTATAACGTATAACGTTATATAGTATTACGTTATGACGTTTAACGTTATATGGTATTACCATATAACGTATAGCGTTATATAGTATTACGTTATAACGTTATATAGTTTCACCATATAACGTATAACGTTATATAGTATTACGTTATATCGTATAACGTTATAACGTATAACGTTATATAGTATTACGTTATAACGTATAACGTTATGTAGTATTACGTTATAAGGTATAACGTTATGTAGTATTACGTTATAACGTATAACGTTATATAGTATTACGTTATGACGTATAACGTTATATAGTATTACCTTATAACGTATAACGTTATATAGTATTACGTTATAACGTATAACGTTATATAGTATTACGTTATGACGTATAACGTTATATGGTATTACCATATAACGTATAGCGTTATATAGTATTACGTTATAACGTATAACGTTATATAGTATTACGTTATAACGTATAACGTTATATAGTATTACGTTATAACGTATAACCTTATATAGTATAACGTTATAACGTATAACGTTATATAGTATTACGTTATAACGTATAACCTTATATAGTATTACGTTATAACGTATAACGTTATATAGTATTACGTTATGACGTATAACGTTATATAGAATCACCATATAACGTATAACGTTATATAGTATTACGTTATAACGTATAACGTTATATAGTATTACGTTATAAAGTATAACGTTATATAGTATTAAGTTATAACGTATAACGTTATATAGTATTACGTTATAACGTATAACGTTATAACGTATAACGTTATATAGTATTACGTTATAACGTATAACGTTATATAGTGTTACGTTATAACGTATAACGTTATATAGTATTACGTTATAACGTATAACGATATATAGTATTACGTTATAACGTATAACGTTATATAGTATTACGTTATGACGTATAACGTTATATAGTATTACGTTATGACGTATAACGTTATATAGTATTACGTTATAACGTATAACGTTATATAGTATTACGTTATAACGTTGTATAGTATCACCATATAACGTATAACGTTATATAGTATTACGTTATAACGTTATATAGTATCACCATATAACGTATAACGTTATATAGTATTACGTTATGACGTATAACGTTATATGGTATTACCATATAACGTATAGCGTTATATAGTATTACGTTATAACGTATAACGTTATATAGTATTACGTTATAACGTATAACGTTATATAGTATTACGTTATAACGTATAACGTTATATAGTATTACGTTATAACGTATAACGTTATATAGTAGTACCATATAACGTATATCGTTATATAGTATTACCTTATAACGTATAACGTTATATAGTATTACGTTATAACGTATAACGTTATATAGTATTACGTTATGACGTATAACGTTATATGGTATTACCATATAACGTATAGCGTTATATAGTATTACGTTATAACGTTATATAGTTTCACCATATAACGTATAACGTTATATAGTATCACCATGTAACGTATAACGTTATATAGTAATACGTTATAACGTATAACGTCATGTAGTATTACGTTATAACGTATAACGTTATGTAGTATTACGTTATGACGTATAACGTTATATAGTATTACGTTATAACGTATAACGTTATATAGTATTACGTTATAACGTATAACGTTATGTAGTATTACGTTATAACGTATAACGTTATATAGTATTACGTTATAACGTATAACGTTATATAGTATCACCATGTAACGTATAACATTATATAGTATCACCATGTAACGTATAACGTTATATAGTATTACGTTATAACGTATAACGTCATGTAGTATTACGTTATAACGTATAACGTTATGTAGTATTACGTTATAACGTATAACGTTATGTAGTATTACGTTATAACGTATAACGTTATATAGTATTACGTTATATCGTATAACGTTATATAGTATTACGTTATAACGTATAACGTTATGTAGTATTACGTTATAACGTATAACGTTATATAGTATTACGTTATATCGTATAACGTTATATAGTATTACGTTATAACGTATAACGTTATATAGTATTACCATATAACGTATATCGTTATATAGTATTACCTTATAACGTATAACGTTATATAGTATTACGTTATAACGTATAACGTTATATAGTATTACGTTATGACGTGTAACGTTATATGGTATTACCATATAACGTATAGCGTTATATAGTATTACGTTATAACGTTATATAGTTTCACCATATAACGTATAACGTTATATAGTATTACGTTATATCGTATAACGTTATAACGTATAACGTTATATAGTATTACGTTATAACGTATAACGTTATGTAGTATTACGTTATAAGGTATAACGTTATGTAGTATTACGTTATAACGTATAACGTTATATAGTATTACGTTATAACGTATAACGTTATATAGTATCACCATGTAACGTATAACATTATATAGTATCACCATGTAACGTATAACGTTATATAGTATTACGTTATAACGTATAACGTCATGTAGTATTACGTTATAACGTATAACGTTATGTAGTATTACGTTATAACGTATAACGTTATGTAGTATTACGTTATAACGTATAACGTTATATAGTATTACGTTATATCGTATAACGTTATATAGTATTACGTTATATCGTATAACGTTATATAGTATTACGTTATAACGTATAACGTTATATAGTATTACGTTATAACGTATAACGTTATATAGTATTACGTTATAACGTATAACGTTATATAGTATTACCATATAACGTATAAAATTATATAGTATTACGTTATAACGTATAACGTTATATAGTATCACCATGTAACGTATAACGTTATATAGTATTACGTTATAACGTATAACGTTATATAGTATTACGTTATAACGTATAACGTTATATAGTATTACGTTATAACGTATAACGTTATATAGTATTAAGTTATAACGTATAACGTTATATAGTATTACGTTATAACGTTATATAGTATTACGTTATAACGTTATATAGTATCACCATATAACGTATAACGTTATATAGTATTACGTTATAACGTATAACGTTATATAGTATTACGTTATAACGTTATATAGTATTACGTTATAACGTTATATAGTATCACCATATAACGTATAACGTTATATAGTATTACGTTATAACGTATAACGTTATATAGTATTACGTTATAACGTATAACGTTATATAGTATTACCATATAACGTATATCGTTATATAGTATTACCTTATAACGTATAACGTTATATAGTATTACGTTATAACGTATAACGTTATATAGTATTACGTTATGACGTTTAACGTTATATGGTATTACCATATAACGTATAGCGTTATATAGTATTACGTTATAACGTTATATAGTTTCACCATATAACGTATAACGTTATATAGTATTACGTTATATCGTATAACGTTATAACGTATAACGTTATATAGTATTACGTTATAACGTATAACGTTATGTAGTATTACGTTATAAGGTATAACGTTATGTAGTATTACGTTATAACGTATAACGTTATATAGTATTACGTTATAACGTATAACGTTATATAGTATCACCATGTAACGTATAACATTATATAGTATCACCATGTAACGTATAACGTTATATAGTATTACGTTATAACGTATAACGTCATGTAGTATTACGTTATAACGTATAACGTTATGTAGTATTACGTTATAACGTATAACGTTATGTAGTATTACGTTATGACGTATAACGTTATATAGTATTACGTTATATCGTATAACGTTATATAGTATTACGTTATAACGTATAACGTTATGTAGTATTACGTTATAACGTATAACGTTATATAGTATTACGTTATATCGTATAACGTTATATAGTATTACGTTATAACGTATAACGTTATATAGTATTACCATATAACGTATATCGTTATATAGTATTACCTTATAACGTATAACGTTATATAGTATTACGTTATAACGTATAACGTTATATAGTATTACGTTATGACGTATAACGTTATATGGTATTACCATATAACGTATAGCGTTATATAGTATTACGTTATATCGTTATATAGTTTCACCATATAACGTATAACGTTATATAGTATTACGTTATATCGTATAACGTTATAACGTATAACGTTATATAGTATTACGTTATAACGTATAACGTTATGTAGTATTACGTTATAAGGTATAACGTTATGTAGTATTACGTTATAACGTATAACGTTATATAGTATTACGTTATAACGTATAACGTTATATAGTATCACCATGTAACGTATAACATTATATAGTATCACCATGTAACGTATAACGTTATATAGTATTACGTTATAACGTATAACGTCATGTAGTATTACGTTATAACGTATAACGTTATGTAGTATTACGTTATAACGTATAACGTTATGTAGTATTACGTTATAACGTATAACGTTATATAGTATTACGTTATATCGTATAACGTTATATAGTATTACGTTATAACGTATAACGTTATGTAGTATTACGTTATAACGTATAACGTTATATAGTATTACGTTATATCGTATAACGTTATATAGTATTACGTTATAACGTATAACGTTATATAGTATTACGTTATAACGTATAACGCTATATAGTATTACGTTATAACGTATAACGTTATATAGTATTACGTTATAACGTATAACGTTATATAGTATTACGTTATAACGTATAACGTTATATATTATTACGTTATAACGTATAACGTTATATAGTATTACGTTATAACGTATAACGTTATATAGTATCACCATGTAACGTATAACGTTATATAGTATTACGTTATAACGTATAACGTTATATAGTATTACGTTATAACGTATAACGTTATATAGTATTACGTTATAACGTATAACGTTATATAGTATTACGTTATATCGTATAACGTTATATAGTATTACGTTATAACGTATAACGTTATATAGTACTACTTTATAACGTATAACGTTATATAGTATTACGTTATAACGTATAACGTTATATAGTATTACGTTATAACGTATAACATTATATAGTATTACGTTATAAAGTATAACGTTATATAGTATCACCATGTAACGTATAACGTTATATAGTATTACGTTATAACGTATAACGTTATATAGTATTACGTTATAACGTATAACGTTATATAGTATTACGTTATAACGTATAACGTTATATAGTATTACGTTATAACGTATAACGTTATATAGTATTACCATATAACGTATAAAATTATATAGTATTACGTTATAACGTATAACGATATATAGTATCACCATGTAACGTATAACGTTATATAGTATTACGTTATAACGTATAACGTTATATAGTATTACGTTATAACGTATAACGTTATATAGTATTACGTTATAACGTATGACGTTATATAGTATTAAGTTATAACGTATAACGTTATATAGTATTACGTTATAACGTTATATAGTATTACGTTATAACGTTATATAGTATCACCATATAACGTATAACGTTATATAGTATTACGTTATAACGTATAACGTTATATAGTATTACGTTATAACGTATAGCGTTATATAGTATTACGTTATAACGTATAACGTTATATAGTATTACCATATAACGTATATCGTTATATAGTATTACCTTATAACGTATAACGTTATATAGTATTACGTTATAACGTATAACGTTATATAGTATTACGTTATGACGTATAACGTTATATGGTATTACCATATAACGTATAGCGTTATATAGTATTACGTTATAACGTATAACGTTATATAGTATTACGTTATAACGTATAACGTTATATAGTATTACGTTATAACGTATAACCTTATATAGTATTACGTTATAACGTATAACGTTATATAGTATTACGTTATAACGTATAACCTTATATAGTATTACGTTATAACGTATAACGTTATATAGTATTACGTTATGAACGTATAACGTTATATAGAATCACCATATAACGTATAACGTTATATAGTATTACGTTATAACGTATAACGTTATATAGTATTACGTTATAACGTATAACGTTATATAGTATTAAGTTATAACGTATAACGTTATATAGTATTACGTTATAACGTATAACGTTATATAGTATTACGTTATAACGTATAACGTTATATAGTGTTACGTTATAACGTATAACGTTATATAGTATTACGTTATAACGTATAACGATATATAGTATTACGTTGTAACGTATAACGTTATATAGTATTACGTTATGACGTATAATGTTATATAGTATTACGTTATACCGTATAACGTTATATAGTATTACGTTATAACGTATAACGTTATATAGTATTACGTTATAACGTTGTATAGTATCACCATATAACGTATAACGTTATATAGTATTACGTTATAACGTTATATAGTATCACCATATAACGTATAACGTTATATAGTATTACGTTATAACGTATAACGTTATATAGTATTACGTTATAACGTATAACGTTATATAGTATTACGTTATAACGTATAACGTTATATAGTAGTACCATATAACGTATATCGTTATATAGTATTACCTTATAACGTATAACGTTATATAGTATTACGTTATAACGTATAACGTTATATAGTATTACGTTATGACGTATAACGTTATATGGTATTACCATATAACGTATAGCGTTATATAGTATTACGTTATAACGTTATATAGTTTCACCATATAACGTATAACGTTATATAGTATTACGTTATGACGTATAACGTTATATGGTATTACCATATAACGTATAACGTTATATAGTATTACGTTATAACGTATAACGTTATATAGTATCACCATGTAACGTATAACGTTATATAGTATCACCATGTAACGTATAACGTTATATAGTAATACGTTATAACGTATAACGTCATGTAGTATTACGTTATAACGTATAACGTTATGTAGTATTACGTTATGACGTATAACGTTATATAGTATTACGTTATAACGTATAACGTTATATAGTATTACGTTATAACGTATAACGTCATGTAGTATTACGTTATAACGTATAACGTTATGTAGTATTACGTTATATCGTATAACGTTATATAGTATTACGTTATAACGTATAACGTTATATAGTACTACTTTATAACGTATAACGTTATATAGTATTACGTTATAACGTATAACGTTATATAGTATTACGTTATAACGTATAACATTATATAGTATTACGTTATAAAGTATAACGTTATATAGTATCACCATGTAACGTATAACGTTATATAGTATTACGTTATAACGTATAACGTTATATAGTATTACGTTATAACGTATAACGTTATATAGTATTACGTTATAACGTATAACGTTATATAGTATTACGTTATAACGTATAACGTTATATAGTATTACGTTATATCGTATAACGTTATATAGTATTACGTTATAACGTATAACGTTATATAGTATTACGTTATAACGTATAACGTTATATAGTATCACCATGTAACGTATAACGTTATATAGTATTACGTTATAACGTATAACGTTATATAGTATTACGTTATAACGTATAACGTTATATAGTATTACGTTATAACGTATAACATTATATAGTATTACGTTATAAAGTATAACGTTATATAGTATCACCATGTAACGTATAACGTTATATAGTATTACGTTATAACGTATAACGTTATATAGTATTACGTTATAACGTATAACGTTATATAGTATTACGTTATAACGTATAACGTTATATAGTATTACGTTATAACGTATAACGTTATATAGTATTACCATATAACGTATAAAATTATATAGTATTACGTTATAACGTATAACGATATATAGTATCACCATGTAACGTATAACGTTATATAGTATTACGTTATAACGTATAACGTTATATAGTATTACGTTATAACGTATAACGTTATATAGTATTACGTTATAACGTATGACGTTATATAGTATTAAGTTATAACGTATAACGTTATATAGTATTACGTTATAACGTTATATAGTATTACGTTATAACGTTATATAGTATCACCATATAACGTATAACGTTATATAGTATTACGTTATAACGTATAACGTTATATAGTATTACGTTATAACGTATAGCGTTATATAGTATTACGTTATAACGTATAACGTTATATAGTATTACCATATAACGTATATCGTTATATAGTATTACCTTATAACGTATAACGTTATATAGTATTACGTTATAACGTATAACGTTATATAGTATTACGTTATGACGTATAACGTTATATGGTATTACCATATAACGTATAGCGTTATATAGTATTACGTTATAACGTATAACGTTATATAGTATTACGTTATAACGTATAACGTTATATAGTATTACGTTATAACGTATAACCTTATATAGTATTACGTTATAACGTATAACGTTATATAGTATTACGTTATAACGTATAACCTTATATAGTATTACGTTATAACGTATAACGTTATATAGTATTACGTTATGACGTATAACGTTATATAGAATCACCATATAACGTATAACGTTATATAGTATTACGTTATAACGTATAACGTTATATAGTATTACGTTATAACGTATAACGTTATATAGTATTAAGTTATAACGTATAACGTTATATAGTATTACGTTATAACGTATAACGTTATATAGTATTACGTTATAACGTATAACGTTATATAGTGTTACGTTATAACGTATAACGTTATATAGTATTACGTTATAACGTATAACGATATATAGTATTACGTTGTAACGTATAACGTTATATAGTATTACGTTATGACGTATAATGTTATATAGTATTACGTTATACCGTATAACGTTATATAGTATTACGTTATAACGTATAACGTTATATAGTATTACGTTATAACGTTGTATAGTATCACCATATAACGTATAACGTTATATAGTATTACGTTATAACGTTATATAGTATCACCATATAACGTATAACGTTATATAGTATTACGTTATAACGTATAACGTTATATAGTATTACGTTATAACGTATAACGTTATATAGTATTACGTTATAACGTATAACGTTATATAGTAGTACCATATAACGTATATCGTTATATAGTATTACCTTATAACGTATAACGTTATATAGTATTACGTTATAACGTATAACGTTATATAGTATTACGTTATGACGTATAACGTTATATGGTATTACCATATAACGTATAGCGTTATATAGTATTACGTTATAACGTTATATAGTTTCACCATATAACGTATAACGTTATATAGTATTACGTTATGACGTATAACGTTATATGGTATTACCATATAACGTATAACGTTATATAGTATTACGTTATAACGTATAACGTTATATAGTATCACCATGTAACGTATAACGTTATATAGTATCAACCATGTAACGTATAACGTTATATAGTAATACGTTATAACGTATAACGTCATGTAGTATTACGTTATAACGTATAACGTTATGTAGTATTACGTTATGACGTATAACGTTATATAGTATTACGTTATAACGTATAACGTTATATAGTATTACGTTATAACGTATAACGTCATGTAGTATTACGTTATAACGTATAACGTTATGTAGTATTACGTTATATCGTATAACGTTATATAGTATCACCATGTAACGTATAACGTTATATAGTATCACCATGTAACGTATAACGTTATATAGTAATACGTTATAACGTATAACGTCATGTAGTATTACGTTATAACGTATAACGTTATATAGTACTACTTTATAACGTATAACGTTATATAGTATTACGTTATAACGTATAACGTTATATAGTATTACGTTATAACGTATAACATTATATAGTATTACGTTATAAAGTATAACGTTATATAGTATCACCATGTAACGTATAACGTTATATAGTATTACGTTATAACGTATAACGTTATATAGTATTACGTTATAACGTATAACGTTATATAGTATCACCATGTAACGTATAACGTTATATAGTATCACCATGTAACGTATAACGTTATATAGTAATACGTTATAACGTATAACGTCATGTAGTATTACGTTATAACGTATAACGTTATATAGTACTACTTTATAACGTATAACGTTATATAGTATTACGTTATAACGTATAACGTTATATAGTATTACGTTATAACGTATAACATTATATAGTATTACGTTATAAAGTATAACGTTATATAGTATCACCATGTAACGTATAACGTTATATAGTATTACGTTATAACGTATAACGTTATATAGTATTACGTTATAACGTATAACGTTATATAGTATTACGTTATAACGTATAACGTTATATAGTATTACGTTATAACGTATAACGTTATATAGTATTACGTTATATCGTATAACGTTATATAGTATTACGTTATAACGTATAACGTTATATAGTATTACGTTATAACGTATAACGTTATATAGTATCACCATGTAACGTATAACGTTATATAGTATTACGTTATAACGTATAACGTTATATAGTATTACGTTATAACGTATAACGTTATATAGTATTACGTTATAACGTATAACGTTATATAGCATTACGTTATATCGTATAACGTTATATAGTATTACGTTATAACGTATAACGTTATATAGTACTACTTTATAACGTATAACGTTATATAGTATTACGTTATAACGTATAACGTTATATAGTATTACGTTATAACGTATAACATTATATAGTATTACGTTATAAAGTATAACGTTATATAGTATCACCATGTAACGTATAACGTTATATAGTATTACGTTATAACGTATAACGTTATATAGTATTACGTTATAACGTATAACGTTATATAGTATTACGTTATAACGTATAACGTTATATAGTATTACGTTATAACGTATAACGTTATATAGTATTACGTTATAACGTATAACGTTATATAGTATCACCATGTAACGTATAAAATTATATAGTATTACGTTATAACGTATAACGTTATATAGTATCACCATGTAACGTATAACGTTATATAGTATTACGTTATAACGTATAACGTTATATAGTATTACGTTATAACGTATAACGTTATATAGTATTACGTTATAACGTATAACGTTATATAGTATTACGTTATAACGTATAACGTTATATAGTATTACGTTATAACGTATAACGTTATATAGTATTACGTTATAACGTATAACGTTATATAGTATTACGTTATAACGTATAACGTTATATAGTATTACGTTATAACGTATAACGTTATATAGTAGTACCATATAACGTATATCGTTATATAGTATTACCTTATAACGTATAACGTTATATAGTATTACGTTATAACGTATAACGTTATATAGTATTACGTTATGACGTATAACGTTATATGGTATTACCATATAACGTATAGCGTTACATAGTATTACGTTATAACGTTATATAGTTTCACCATATAACGTATAACGTTATATAGTATTACGTTATGACGTATAACGTTATATGGTATTACCATATAACGTATAACGTTATATAGTATTACGTTATAACGTATAACGTTATATAGTATCACCATGTAACGTATAACGTTATATAGTATCACCATGTAACGTATAACGTTATATAGTAATACGTTATAACGTATAACGTCATGTAGTATTACGTTATAACGTATAACGTTATGTAGTATTACGTTATGACGTATAACGTTATATAGTATTACGTTATAACGTATAACGTTATAATAGTATTACGTTATAACGTATAACGTTATGTAGTATTACGTTATAAGGTATAACGTTATGTAGTATTACGTTATAACGTATAACGTTATATAGTATTACGTTATAACGTATAACGTTATATAGTATCACCATGTAACGTATAACGTTATACTGTATCACCATGTAACGTATAACGTTATATAGTATTACGTTATAACGTATAACGTCATGTAGTATTACGTTATAACGTATAACGTTATGTAGTATTACGTTATATCGTATAACGTTATATAGTATTACGTTATAACGTATAACGTTATATAGTACTACTTTATAACGTATAACGTTATATAGTATTACGTTATAACGTATAACGTTATATAGTATTACGTTATAACGTATAACATTATATAGTATTACGTTATAAAGTATAACGTTATATAGTATCACCATGTAACGTATAACGTTATATAGTATTACGTTATAACGTATAACGTTATATAGTATTACGTTATAACGTATAACGTTATATAGTATTACGTTATAACGTATAACGTTATATAGTATTACGTTATAACGTATAACGTTATATAGTATTACGTTATATCGTATAACGTTATATAGTATTACGTTATAACGTATAACGTTATATAGTATTACGTTATAACGTATAACGTTATATAGTATCACCATGTAACGTATAACGTTATATAGTATTACGTTATAACGTATAACGTTATATAGTATTACGTTATAACGTATAACGTTATATAGTATTACGTTATAACGTATAACGTTATATAGCATTACGTTATATCGTATAACGTTATATAGTATTACGTTATAACGTATAACGTTATATAGAACTACTTTATAACGTATAACGTTATATAGTATTACGTTATAACGTATAACGTTATATAGTATTACGTTATAACGTATAACATTATATAGTATTACGTTATAAAGTATAACGTTATATAGTATCACCATGTAACGTATAACGTTATATAGTATTACGTTATAACGTATAACGTTATATAGTATTACGTTATAACGTATAACGTTATATAGTATTACGTTATAACGTATAACGTTATATAGTAGTACCATATAACGTATATCGTTATATAGTATTACCTTATAACGTATAACGTTATATAGTATTACGTTATAACGTATAACGTTATATAGTAGTACCATATAACGTATATCGTTATATAGTATTACCTTATAACGTATAACGTTATATAGTATTACGTTATAACGTATAACGTTATATAGTATTACGTTATGACGTATAACGTTATATGGTATTACCATATAACGTATAGCGTTATATAGTATTACGTTATAACGTTATATAGTTTCACCATATAACGTATAACGTTATATAGTATTACGTTATGACGTATAACGTTATATGGTATTACCATATAACGTATAACGTTATATAGTATTACGTTATAACGTATAACGTTATATAGTATCACCATGTAACGTATAACGTTATATAGTATCACCATGTAACGTATAACGTTATATAGTAATACGTTATAACGTATAACGTCATGTAGTATTACGTTATAACGTATAACGTTATGTAGTATTACGTTATGACGTATAACGTTATATAGTATTACGTTATAACGTATAACGTTATATAGTATTACGTTATAACGTATAACGTTATGTAGTATTACGTTATAAGGTATAACGTTATGTAGTATTACGTTATAACGTATAACGTTATATAGTATTACGTTATAACGTATAACGTTATATAGTATCACCATGTAACGTATAACGTTATACTGTATCACCATGTAACGTATAACGTTATATAGTATTACGTTATAACGTATAACGTCATGTAGTATTACGTTATAACGTATAACGTTATGTAGTATTACGTTATATCGTATAACGTTATATAGTATTACGTTATAACGTATAACGTTATATAGTATCACCATGTAACGTATAACGTTATACTGTATCACCATGTAACGTATAACGTTATATAGTATTACGTTATAACGTATAACGATATATAGTATCACCATGTAACGTATAACGTTATATAGTATTACGTTATAACGTATAACGTTATATAGTATTACGTTATAACGTATAACGTTATATAGTATTACGTTATAACGTATGACGTTATATAGTATTAAGTTATAACGTATAACGTTATATAGTATTACGTTATAACGTTATATAGTATTACGTTATAACGTTATATAGTATCACCATATAACGTATAACGTTATATAGTATTACGTTATAACGTATAACGTTATATAGTATTACGTTATAACGTATAGCGTTATATAGTATTACGTTATAACGTATAACGTTATATAGTATTACCATATAACGTATATCGTTATATAGTATTACCTTATAACGTATAACGTTATATAGTATTACGTTATAACGTATAACGTTATATAGTATTACGTTATGACGTATAACGTTATATGGTATTACCATATAACGTATAGCGTTATATAGTATTACGTTATAACGTATAACGTTATATAGTATTACGTTATAACGTATAACGTTATATAGTATTACGTTATAACGTATAACCTTATATAGTATTACGTTATAACGTATAACGTTATATAGTATTACGTTATAACGTATAACCTTATATAGTATTACGTTATAACGTATAACGTTATATAGTATTACGTTATGACGTATAACGTTATATAGAATCACCATATAACGTATAACGTTATATAGTATTACGTTATAACGTATAACGTTATATAGTATTACGTTATAACGTATAACGTTATATAGTATTAAGTTATAACGTATAACGTTATATAGTATTACGTTATAACGTATAACGTTATATAGTATTACGTTATAACGTATAACGTTATATAGTGTTACGTTATAACGTATAACGTTATATAGTATTACGTTATAACGTATAACGATATATAGTATTACGTTGTAACGTATAACGTTATATAGTATTACGTTATGACGTATAATGTTATATAGTATTACGTTATACCGTATAACGTTATATAGTATTACGTTATAACGTATAACGTTATATAGTATTACGTTATAACGTTGTATAGTATCACCATATAACGTATAACGTTATATAGTATTACGTTATAACGTTATATAGTATCACCATATAACGTATAACGTTATATAGTATTACGTTATAACGTATAACGTTATATAGTATTACGTTATAACGTATAACGTTATATAGTATTACGTTATAACGTATAACGTTATATAGTAGTACCATATAACGTATATCGTTATATAGTATTACCTTATAACGTATAACGTTATATAGTATTACGTTATAACGTATAACGTTATATAGTATTACGTTATGACGTATAACGTTATATGGTATTACCATATAACGTATAGCGTTATATAGTATTACGTTATAACGTTATATAGTTTCACCATATAACGTATAACGTTATATAGTATTACGTTATGACGTATAACGTTATATGGTATTACCATATAACGTATAACGTTATATAGTATTACGTTATAACGTATAACGTTATATAGTATCACCATGTAACGTATAACGTTATATAGTATCACCATGTAACGTATAACGTTATATAGTAATACGTTATAACGTATAACGTCATGTAGTATTACGTTATAACGTATAACGTTATGTAGTATTACGTTATGACGTATAACGTTATATAGTATTACGTTATAACGTATAACGTTATATAGTATTACGTTATAACGTATAACGTCATGTAGTATTACGTTATAACGTATAACGTTATGTAGTATTACGTTATATCGTATAACGTTATATAGTATTACGTTATAACGTATAACGTTATATAGTACTACTTTATAACGTATAACGTTATATAGTATTACGTTATAACGTATAACGTTATATAGTATTACGTTATAACGTATAACATTATATAGTATTACGTTATAAAGTATAACGTTATATAGTATCACCATGTAACGTATAACGTTATATAGTATTACGTTATAACGTATAACGTTATATAGTATTACGTTATAACGTATAACGTTATATAGTATTACGTTATAACGTATAACGTTATATAGTATTACGTTATAACGTATAACGTTATATAGTATTACGTTATATCGTATAACGTTATATAGTATTACGTTATAACGTATAACGTTATATAGTATTACGTTATAACGTATAACGTTATATAGTATCACCATGTAACGTATAACGTTATATAGTATTACGTTATAACGTATAACGTTATATAGTATTACGTTATAACGTATAACGTTATATAGTATTACGTTATAACGTATAACGTTATATAGCATTACGTTATATCGTATAACGTTATATAGTATTACGTTATAACGTATAACGTTATATAGTACTACTTTATAACGTATAACGTTATATAGTATTACGTTATAACGTATAACGTTATATAGTATTACGTTATAACGTATAACATTATATAGTATTACGTTATAAAGTATAACGTTATATAGTATCACCATGTAACGTATAACGTTATATAGTATTACGTTATAACGTATAACGTTATATAGTATTACGTTATAACGTATAACGTTATATAGTATTACGTTATAACGTATAACGTTATATAGTATTACGTTATAACGTATAACGTTATATAGTATTACGTTTATAACGTATAACGTTATATAGTATTACGTTATAACGTATAACGTTATATAGTATTACGTTATAACGTATAACGTTATATAGTATTACGTTATAACGTATAACGTTATATAGTATCACCATGTAACGTATAAAATTATATAGTATTACGTTATAACGTATAACGTTATATAGTATCACCATGTAACGTATAACGTTATATAGTATTACGTTATAACGTATAACGTTATATAGTATTACGTTATAACGTATAACGTTATATAGTATTACGTTATAACGTATAACGTTATATAGTATTACGTTATAACGTATAACGTTATATAGTATTACGTTATAACGTATAACGTTATATAGTATTACGTTATAACGTATAACGTTATATAGTATTACGTTATAACGTATAACGTTATATAGTATCACCATGTAACGTATAAAATTATATAGTATTACGTTATAACGTATAACGTTATATAGTATCACCATGTAACGTATAACGTTATATAGTATTACGTTATAACGTATAACGTTATATAGTATTACGTTATAACGTATAACGTTATATAGTATTACGTTATAACGTATAACGTTATATAGTATTACGTTATAACGTATAACGTTATATAGTATTACGTTATAACGTATAACGTTATATAGTATTACGTTATAACGTATAACGTTATATAGTATCACCATGTAACGTATAACGTTATATAGTATCACCATGTAACGTATAACGTTATATAGTAATACGTTATAACGTATAACGTCATGTAGTATTACGTTATAACGTATAACGTTATGTAGTATTACGTTATGACGTATAACGTTATATAGTATTACGTTATAACGTATAACGTTATATAGTATTACGTTATAACGTATAACGTTATGTAGTATTACGTTATAAGGTATAACGTTATGTAGTATTACGTTATAACGTATAACGTTATATAGTATTACGTTATAACGTATAACGTTATATAGTATCACCATGTAACGTATAACGTTATACTGTATCACCATGTAACGTATAACGTTATATAGTATTACGTTATAACGTATAACGTCATGTAGTATTACGTTATAACGTATAACGTTATGTAGTATTACGTTATATCGTATAACGTTATATAGTATTACGTTTATAACGTATAACGTTATATAGTACTACTTTATAACGTATAACGTTATATAGTATTACGTTATAACGTATAACGTTATATAGTATTACGTTATAACGTATAACATTATATAGTATTACGTTATAAAGTATAACGTTATATAGTATCACCATGTAACGTATAACGTTATATAGTATTACGTTATAACGTATAACGTTATATAGTATTACGTTATAACGTATAACGTTATATAGTATTACGTTATAACGTATAACGTTATATAGTATTACGTTATAACGTATAACGTTATATAGTATTACGTTATATCGTATAACGTTATATAGTATTACGTTATAACGTATAACGTTATATAGTATTACGTTATAACGTATAACGTTATATAGTATCACCATGTAACGTATAACGTTATATAGTATTACGTTATAACGTATAACGTTATATAGTATTACGTTATAACGTATAACGTTATATAGTATTACGTTATAACGTATAACGTTATATAGCATTACGTTATATCGTATAACGTTATATAGTATTACGTTATAACGTATAACGTTATATAGAACTACTTTATAACGTATAACGTTATATAGTATTACGTTATAACGTATAACGTTATATAGTATTACGTTATAACGTATAACATTATATAGTATTACGTTATAAAGTATAACGTTATATAGTATCACCATGTAACGTATAACGTTATATAGTATTACGTTATAACGTATAACGTTATATAGTATTACGTTATAACGTATAACGTTATATAGTATTACGTTATAACGTATAACGTTATATAGTATTACGTTATAACGTATAACGTTATATAGTATTACGTTATAACGTATAACGTTATATAGTATTACGTTATAACGTATAACGTTATATAGTAGTACCATATAACGTATATCGTTATATAGTATTACCTTATAACGTATAACGTTATATAGTATTACGTTATAACGTATAACGTTATATAGTATTACGTTATGACGTATAACGTTATATGGTATTACCATATAACGTATAGCGTTATATAGTATTACGTTATAACGTTATATAGTTTCACCATATAACGTATAACGTTATATAGTATTACGTTATGACGTATAACGTTATATGGTATTACCATATAACGTATAACGTTATATAGTATTACGTTATAACGTATAACGTTATATAGTATCACCATGTAACGTATAACGTTATATAGTATCACCATGTAACGTATAACGTTATATAGTAATACGTTATAACGTATAACGTCATGTAGTATTACGTTATAACGTATAACGTTATGTAGTATTACGTTATGACGTATAACGTTATATAGTATTACGTTATAACGTATAACGTTATATAGTATTACGTTATAACGTATAACGTTATGTAGTATTACGTTATAAGGTATAACGTTATGTAGTATTACGTTATAACGTATAACGTTATATAGTATTACGTTATAACGTATAACGTTATATAGTATCACCATGTAACGTATAACGTTATACTGTATCACCATGTAACGTATAACGTTATATAGTATTACGTTATAACGTATAACGTCATGTAGTATTACGTTATAACGTATAACGTTATGTAGTATTACGTTATATCGTATAACGTTATATAGTATTACGTTATAACGTATAACGTTATATAGTACTACCTTATAACGTATAACGTTATATAGTATTACGTTATAACGTATAACGTTATATAGTATTACGTTATAACGTATAACATTATATAGTATTACGTTATAAAGTATAACGTTATATAGTATCACCATGTAACGTATAACGTTATATAGTATTACGTTATAACGTATAACGTTATGTAGTATTACGTTATAACGTATAACGTTATATAGTATTACGTTATAACGTATAACGTTATATAGTATTACGTTATAACGTATAACGTTATATAGTATTACGTTATATCGTATAACGTTATATAGTATTACGTTATAACGTATAACGTTATATAGTACTACTTTATAACGTATAACGTTATATAGTATTACGTTATAACGTATAACGTTATATAGTATTACGTTATAACGTATAACGTTATATAGTATTACGTTATAACGTATAACGTTATATAGTATCACCATGTAACGTATAACGTTATATAGTATTACGTTATAACGTATAACGTTATATAGTATTACGTTATAACGTATAACGTTATATAGTATTACGTTATAACGTATAACGTTATATAGCATTACGTTATATCGTATAACGTTATATAGTATTACGTTATAACGTATAACGTTATATAGTACTACTTTATAACGTATAACGTTATATAGTATTACGTTATAACGTATAACGTTATATAGTATTACGTTATAACGTATAACATTATATAGTATTACGTTATAAAGTATAACGTTATATAGTATCACCATGTAACGTATAACGTTATATAGTATTACGTTATAACGTATAACGTTATATAGTATTACGTTATAACGTATAACGTTATATAGTATTACGTTATAACGTATAACGTTATATAGTATTACGTTATAACGTATAACGTTATATAGTATTACGTTATAACGTATAACGTTATATAGTATTACCATATAACGTATAAAATTATATAGTATTACGTTATAACGTATAACGTTATATAGTATCACCATGTAACGTATAACGTTATATAGTATTACGTTATAACGTATAACGTTATATAGTATTACGTTATAACGTATAACGTTATATAGTATTACGTTATAACGTATAACGTTATATAGTATTAAGTTATAACGTATAACGTTATATAGTATTACGTTATAACGTTATATAGTATTACGTTATAACGTTATATAGTATCACCATATAACGTATAACGTTATATAGTATTACGTTATAACGTATAACGTTATATAGTATTACGTTATAACGTATAGCGTTATATAGTATTACGTTATAACGTATAACGTTATATAGTATTACCATATAACGTATATCGTTATATAGTATTACCTTATAACGTATAACGTTATATAGTATTACGTTATAACGTATAACGTTATGTAGTATTACGTTATAAGGTATAACGTTATGTAGTATTACGTTATAACGTATAACGTTATATAGTATTACGTTATAACGTATAACGTTATATAGTATTACGTTATAACGTATAACGTTATATAGTATTACGTTATAACGTATAACGTTATATAGTATCACCATGTAACGTATAACGTTATATAGTATTACGTTATAACGTATAACGTTATATAGTATTACGTTATAACGTATAACGTTATATAGTATTACGTTATAACGTATAACGTTATATAGTATTACGTTATATCGTATAACGTTATATAGTATTACGTTATAACGTATAACGTTATATAGTACTACTTTATAACGTATAACGTTATATAGTATTACGTTATAACGTATAACGTTATATAGTATTACGTTATAACGTATAACATTATATAGTATTACGTTATAAAGTATAACGTTATATAGTATCACCATGTAACGTATAACGTTATATAGTATTACGTTATAACGTATAACGTTATATAGTATTACGTTATAACGTATAACGTTATATAGTATTACGTTATAACGTATAACGTTATATAGTATTACGTTATAACGTATAACGTTATATAGTATTACCATATAACGTATAAAATTATATAGTATTACGTTATAACGTATAACGTTATATAGTATCACCATGTAACGTATAACGTTATATAGTATTACGTTATAACGTATAACGTTATATAGTATTACGTTATAACGTATAACGTTATATAGTATTACGTTATAACGTATGACGTTATATAGTATTAAGTTATAACGTATAACGTTATATAGTATTACGTTATAACGTTATATAGTATTACGTTATAACGTTATATAGTATCACCATAT